>NC_137169.1:139729836-140019836 GCF_951394435.1 Stenella coeruleoalba
AAAGGGAATTGTGCTTCACACCTACAAATTTCCACTCTGGGTCCTATTCCTTTTCTCTCAGTTCCTTCAGAGAACGCACCTTTGATCCCCTCACCTAAGTGATCAAAACCTGGATGCCGCCATTCTCTGCACATATGTGTTAAAGAAACACACAAAAGTGTGCGGCCATTGTAGCTGTGTAGCCCAAGGTTAAATTGCTAAATTGTGGCAGAACTGAGATGGAATTCTAGATCTTATGACCTCATACATGGTGCTCTTTCCAGTATATTATACTGTTTTAATACTATCTTAATTCATTTCAAAATGAATGAAATGGTAGAAAGATCATAGGAAATAAAAGTTTCTCAGTTGGACTATGTTTGATGCATAGTGTTAAATTCTGGATGTCACTATTTATGATGAATATTGACTCAAAAATCTGCATCCAACGGAAAACGACCAGGAATTTAAGGGACTTAGAAATCATGAAGAGTTGGAGTTCTGAGACTGGAAAACAGCAGCCTAAATGAAGGCATGATGTCAGTCTTCAAATTTTAAAGAACTGTCACGCACTACATTTATAAAAAGGGAAAAAATTAAGGCAAATGGGTAGATTTGCGTTCAACATGAAAAATATATTTCCAGTAATTCAGTACTACTCAGTGATAGGCTGACTTGTGAGCTACAAAATATTCCAACAGAAGGATTCATCTAAAGTGTCAGGTAGACATTTGTGTAGAAAGAATTTCTGCATTTGATGACAAGCTAAGAGATTCCCAATTCTCTTTAAATCAGAGATCATTTGCTTCATATGGTAATAAATATATTTAAAAGAAAACAAATCTATATATTTATTTGCCACAAAACTCAAAGCACTTTGAATTCCATAAAGGCGCTAGGAAAATTTAAAGAAAACTAATCTTATAAGGAATAAGGAATATTCCATATTCCTTATACATATTCCATAAGTATATGGTATTAAACTATCATTTACCATGACCAAGACAGATATGATAATACATGTAAATATTTTATATATACACATTATAATTATGTATTTAAAAATCTAATCTAAAGTTAAAAGTGCTCTAAATTTAACTATTGTGAAATTAAAAAACAATTTGTAATACTAAAAGATAGTTTTGAAATCCTTTGTATATACTCCTGATGCATAAAGGTTGTTTTATATTCCCATAGTTAGAAAAGGTTATCTCAGAGTGGCAACACCCCGACAAATCACTAGTGTTGGAGAAGGATGACTAATGTATTTATCATTAATATGACCATTATTACAATTTTAGTATTATATTTAAGAGGCCTTGTATTCATCGACATGCTTCCCAGAATGCGCAATTGGAGAAGTCAAAGTCTATTGACTGCATTTTCAGCTCTTTCTGATCTGGATAGGGCTGATGAAGCAACACATTTATGGAAACAACCTCCAGTCCTTCTAAGAGCCCTAGGCAGCTCTCCCATATTGGCATGAACTGGGCTGCATGCTTGGGTCTCCTTGGTTATGCTGGAATCCATATACCCATGTGCTTAACTGAGCATATTAAACTCTGACTTTCTGTCCTTTGTCCTTTGCTATTACTTTTGAGTGAACAACTTCCATTTCAACTATGAGAAATTCTCTTAGGTCTTAAAATTTACAGTTCCTCTCTCAGTATTTCCTGTTTAACTGTCAGTGTTTATTCCCAGGGACGATAGTCACAATCCAGAACTAACAGCCTGCTGTTTCAAAATATTTATTTCAATATTTGTGTTAACTGCTGTCTTCGTAATCTGCTAATTTGCATTTGTTTTCAAGGATAAAGCCAAAAAACAAAACCTTGAGTCATTTCTATAAATATGCATCTAGTTTTTAGGAAACTGAAGATTTGAGCATAGTCTCTCATCCTTATAATGGTTATCTGGGAGACTCCATATGGCCACCCTTATTGTCTTTAAGTAATCTTGCTCTGGCAGGAAATCGTGCAGAGTCAACAAATGCATCAGGCTGATGACACAACTGAAGACCATTGAGATTGCTTACATTCTGCATCAGGGAAGCACAGCACTAGATTTCTACTTCCTTGGAGTTGAAGACTTTTTAATACATAAAGCTTGCTAGGCAGCACATTTCCAATTGTGCTTTAATTAACAAAGAAATAGAAACCTGAAGGAAATCAGCATATCCTTTCAGACTGGTAGCGTGCGCAGCCCCGCAAAAGTAAAGCTGGAGCTGCTAGAGTGAAAAAATCAGTCAGTAGTGTTGGTATTTGCTCCCCTTTTGCTGTCACATATAGATTCTCCAGAACTTTCATCAACTTCATTTTTAAGTCAGAATTAATATTAAGTGGGAAGATACTAATGGAAACACTAAGAATCTGGAGTATATCTACTCCATCAATATTCAACACATGCTTGATAATAATAGCTTCCTCTTTAGACGCAGGTACAGCATGGACAAAAATCATCACTGAGTAGTTGCTTACATGGTGCAAACATAAACAAAAGAAATCCTTTATACAGATTTATCAAAGATCTCTGGCTCTTCGTATATCATATCTATGTGTTTTTAGTAAATAACAATAAGAGAAAGATCAGTATGTAGTAATCAGAAAACTTATAATTAATTAAAAAGCTAAAATTTTATATGGACAAATTTAGACATTGTAAACAATGACCAGCTCAGTAAATAGACTGCAATCACAGTAACTCATGTTTACTAAGCACCTGTTGTGCATGTGAGGTTTTATATGTTATCTATCACACAGATCCCCTTTGGGGATATATGTTATTGTATTTTAAACATGAAAAGCTAAAATCAGGGTTTCAGTAACTTGGGTAAGTTCACACATCTAAGTAGTGGTGGGTCTGGAGATTTGAACTCAGTCTTCCTTTTTTTAAATCAAAATACACTGCCTCTTTGTACTTTTGAATTATTGCAAGTTGTATCAATTACATTTCAACTGTGACATATAGCATAAGGAGGCTCACTTAAAACCCATTCTGAATTTCTTGTAAATCGCCTTCTTTGCTGTTGGGCCTATAAAACTAAACACTCACTTTATTAGACTTCCTTGCAGTGGAGGTACCATGTGACTTGATCAGGGCCAATGAAGTAAAATATTAAAAGTAACCACTTAAAATGGGCATTTGACTATTGGAGGCCATTTGATGTCAGATTAGAAACCATTAGTACGTGGTGTAAGAGATTTTTTCAGATCCCATCTACTCTACCATGTGATAGAGATCATTAGCAATCGAGTCTTTGACATTAATTGAAATAGTAGGTACATTTCAGAATATTGGCGTATGCGCCCCCTCTGTGCCTCTTTCAGCAAATTCCTATGAAAAAAATAGGTGAACTTGGACTAATGGTAGCCAACCTACAAGCAGAGATGGAAGGTAACACTGCTTTGCTAAGGGAAGTGCTCTCTGTATACAGTCTGTATTTGATGAGAATTTTATAATTTGGAAACTTGTGGTATTGAAAAACCCAATTGCTTCTGTACCTCAAACTGAAGTGTTTATAAGCAGTGGCTGTGAAGTTTAGGGCCTTAGCTGGAGACAAACCCAGGCCTTGGCAAGTATGTGAGCCCAAGACAAAGGTCAGATTGGGGATGTTATCTTGTCTGATAATGGCTAATGTCTGATAATGGCTTAATTCAGACCAACCATCCTCATGATGACATCTAAGCATCAAAGAACTATCAACATGGTAAGTAATTTACTGGCCAAAATATAGTAGAAGATGAGAACTCAGAGATGTAAGTCTACACTCAAAGCTGCTCTTGCCTTAAAGGCATCTGCCTATTGGAAAGAACATCTACCTGACTGCAAAAGAACTGTGCTTTTGGCAGTCTTGCAGTATCAGGAGGAAACCAAATTCTAAGTCAGAGCCACCAAGAGTAGGAATTCTACTTAACTTCCCCCTGTTCTTTCATCCAGAATCCCCAAAAGCTATAACCCTAAAAGAAGTAAGTAACAATGGAAATAAACTAGCAAGATTTGAAGTCAAACTGCCATTTATCTGAGTGATTCAGGGAACCTCAAGTCTTGCACTTGAACTTAGGAGCTCCTAGACTCATAGTGTCCCAGGAACCTGACAGAAGCATATGAAGAGCCTCTCAGAGAGAAGATGCCATAATTCTAGGCCTAAAATTATTCTTACAAATCATTTTTCAAATGCAACATCATGCACAGTGAAAGTACCAGGGATTTAGGAAAGCAAGACACCATGAGTGAGAAGCAGCAAAACAAACAAAAAAAGATAGTGGAAACAGAATCACAAAGCCTTAATATATCAGAATTACCAGGACCAGACTATAAACCAGCCAAACTAAATGTGTAAAGAATACAATCCAAGCTAGAAAAATTTGTCAGTTTAGCGAACTGCCATCTTCCCACACAGATCTATTGTTTTGGCTGACTGGAAGCACTGTGTTGAAAGATTGAGTAGCAGAGCATAGAAGCCGGTATCTAAGACCGTATGTCCCTGGGCTTGAAAACTATGTCTAGATAAGATCCTTGATTGCGGTTACTTGCTCATGGAACCAACCAGAGGCGAAAAACCCAAACCCCTACTATACTGACAAGGGTATTTGTTGTGAAAGAAATCCCAGCCTGGCCAGCTGCAGCGTAGCTACCCTCAGGTAATCATAAGCCTCCTGAGTTTGCACAGAAAGATCATCCCGTCCAAGGCGCATCTCATTTGTGGTCGTGGAAGATGACGGACCAGGAATACTCTGTTTGTCTCCCCAAGAAACCACCTCGAACAGGAGCTGTGTAGCATATTTGATATTCGCTATGGACCAGCAACTGCTGTTTCTTTCCCATTTTTTTCCCTAATGGGGAGTTTCTGTTGTGTTTATTTCATTCCTCCTCCACCACTGAGTGCTGGCTGTGTTGTAAGTAGATAATTTTAATATGAAGACTTATTAACTAATAAAAGATGAGTAACTTTAACAGAGGTAAGATAGCACTCTAAAGAATATAGAAATAGTAAATATCGAGAGAAGTTACCACCTCTAGGCCTAAAGAAGAGTACTGAAAGGAGGAAAGTTTTCGTTGTTTGTTTTTTTGTGTGTCTGCACCACGTGGCTTGTGGGATCTTAATTCCCTGACCAGGGATCGAACCTTCACCCCCCGCAGTGGAAGCACAGAGTCTGAACCACTGGCCTGTCAGGGAAGTCCCCGAAGGAAATTTTTTGGAAGAGCCTCTCCGCACCCGTTAATGATGAGACTCAGCCCTCATTGGCGGGGATGTGGCAGCAGCCTACTGGACTGTGGGGTTTTCTGAGATGTCACGGACCAGAGCCGTTTTGCAGCCAGGGTGCCAGCCGAGATGAGCAGGAAGCTGCCCACCGGGGTGCTGGTGGACAGGGACAGATAGCTTACCTGTTGGGGTGACAGCAAAGCTCACTAGAGGTTGGCAACCACTGGATCCCCTGCATATAGCTGACAGCCATGCCATGGAGACAATGAAGCAGGCGTATTGGAACCAGGAAGAGAAACTCCTGCCTTTGCTCTTCCTTGAAATAGCCCTCCAGTACCCTCTATTTTCAGACTAATGCTGTGCTAGCCAGCAAAGGGAAAATGTTTATGGGTCCAGAGCCAATTTTACAAAACAAGCAAAGAATTGTAGACTTCAAGCTGAGAGGCAAAAAATCGATAACTGACAAATGTTGACTTTGCAATGAGGTGGCCTGTGGAAAATTCCTTAGATTTGATCACTCCAACATTTTGCACTCCAACATTGGCAACTTAACTTCTGTTATTGTTTAGGCTTTTCTAAACT
Organism: Stenella coeruleoalba; assembly: GCF_951394435.1. Lineage (NCBI taxonomy): Eukaryota > Metazoa > Chordata > Mammalia > Artiodactyla > Delphinidae > Stenella > Stenella coeruleoalba. The sequence goes on from NC_137169.1 coordinate 139,735,601, forward strand.
TCTTTCAGCTAAGAGTGGAAAGATGACTTAGTTCTGGGTGATGAGATATGCTAGTTCTCCTTCCATTTTTTTCCCCTTTTCCCTGGAATGTGCACAAAATGACTGAGGCTGCAACACCCATCTTACCAGTGATAGGAAAAGGCTATGATGATCACACATCAACATCATTAAATGTATATATATTTATATATAGCTTTAAAATGTGTATATTATAAAAGAACGCTCTTGGTGATAGTCACTGAGTCTATGTAAGAGTATAAGTGTTACTAAAAAGACATTTATATCTAGATTAACAAAATTCATTTATATAAACGAATATGCTTTGAATTGTGAGTTTACCCACTGTTTATTTTACATGGAATCACACTCAGATGTATCATGATATATAACAACTTTTTATTCCTGTAACTTTAATATTCTCTATGAATTCTTTGACTCCATTCCATCCTTCCAGCATTTGGATGGCAGAGGGCAAGAAACTAATAAATATTAGTCCAATTTGGCCCAATAGAGTAATTTAAAGAATCTTTTAATACGTCAGTTTTTCATAATTCCTTGAGTTCCCCCTTGTCTTCTCCAACATGTTTTATGGATGTATAAGGAGCTTGCGTTACCTTGTGGCCCTAGGGGTTAAGAGGGAGCCCTGACTTATATTTAGGTAAACAAAGTGGCTGGTGTCTGCAGCTCTGTGGTTATCAGTCTTGTCACTAGGAGTTCTGCTGGCATCTGCAGCTAAAACCCACCATTTGATGTAACCAGTTGCAGCTTGATTTAGGTCTGGTGGTTTTGCTTAGCTGACCAGACCCTGTATCATCTCTTTCTGTCTCTGTCAGTCTCTCTGAGATCTTCCATATGCTTCAAATGATGCCTTGGCCAAGGCTAGCTACCCTGCAGACTCTGAGTCAAGGTCATCTGTATTTTTGCCATTGTGGTCCTCGTGACTTGACCCCTAGCTCTCAACGTAGCTCTTGCTTGTCCCTAAAATGATATACATGAACTTCCTGGTCCTGGTATACAGTATAGGAGCCAAGGAAGACTTACTAGTGCTAAGCAAACCCTTCCTACCTGACCACACTATTTGATCCTCTTTGCTGACCTGGAGCCATCCCGTATTGTCTTGGGCTGCCTTGCACAGGTGGGATCCTCCCAGGATCCCAAACAGGAGGTAGGAAAACAATACTTGTTTTTTGGCATCCCTCTCAATCTACCAAACCTTCCTCTCTGCCTCCAAGACTTTGGCCTGGAGTTCAGTGGTCAGGGCATAGGTCACTACATTCTGACCTCTCTCCTACAGGCCCTTCTTCCTTCCACAGGCCCCTGGGGTTGGAAGGGACAGACTTGCCACTCTCCCTTCTTCCAGCCTTCCCCGCAGCTCATTTTTTCCTCATTCTAAGGTGGGACCTGCTCTCCCGGAGGGCTGGGTTGTCCTCTAATCAGATTAAACATCCCTCGTCATGAAGGAAACAAGAGAGGGGGAAGTATTCTGTCACTACAAGTAACATCTATGTCAATAGGTATAAATTTGTGTCAAAATGTCCAATGCCTATTGTGTGTGTGTATGTATATGATACTTATACCATAATTTCTTTAGGAAGATCTTTTCTTTATTGATGGACATTTACTAGAACATTCCTCTGATTATTTCTTTTTGCATTTGTACTGCTATCTTTTTTCTGCATAGTTCTATAAGGCTTTTACATAAAAGTTTAAACATATTTTATAGTTCGATGCATATTAGCTAATTCTCCATTAAAAAAGTCAATTTATACTTCTACCAACAACGCATAGGAGTTTCTGTTTCCTTTTGCCAATACTGGATTTTGACTTTTATCACTGCCAATTTAATAAAGTGAACAATTCCATCTAAATTTTATCTAATTTTATTTTTAGGAATTTGAATATCTTATATTGGCCATTTGTATTCTTTAATGACTTGCCTAGTTCAATTTGCCTATTTCATTTTATTATAATTATTATTCATATGGATTTGTAAAAAAATCCTTGTGTATGCTAGGGATACAAACCCTTTGGCATCAGTGATGCAATTATCTGCCCTTGTTTGCTCTTGTCTTTCCAACATATTTATGGAGATTTTGAAATATGCTGACCTTTCAATTTTTTCTGGTTATATTTTTCAGTAACTTCTTTTTTGATTTCTTCTTTGCATGACTTTAAAAGTAGTCGTCCATATTTCTTTTGATATTTTAGGGTTTCTTTTGTAACTTTTCATATTGAAACCCTCTGGAATCTATTTGATATAAGCAGTAAATTTGAAATCCAGCCTAAGATTTTTTAAAATGGCTAACAAGTTATTCCAATAACATTTATTCAATAATTCACTTATCTCTCCCTGTTAACTGCCATCTTACCACATATTAAGAGTCTTCACATGTACTTGGGTCTATGTCTTGACTATTGATGCCATCTGATTTCTTCCTTTGTAATCCTGTATAGTATTTATTGCATGGCTTAAGTAGCTATAAATTACTTTTATTTTTCAGCTGTGGCTCTTTTTGCTTAATTTTTATCCAACTAAATATTGAGTCATTTTGGCATGTTTCAAAAAATAGCAAATTGGGATTTTAAATGGGTTTAAATTAAATTTGTAAATAGTATAGGGAAAAATGATATTTTGATAATTTGAGTTTTCCTGCCAAACAATGAGGCATATATCTTCATTTGTGTGGATTTAAAAAAAATGTCCATTAATAAAATTTTGTTATACAGGGTCTACCTATTTCTTGCTAATTTTATTTCTAAGAATTTCATATTTTTCTATTATATTTGCTAATGGTATACTTTCTTTCATTTTCTAAGTATTTCTTTTTTTACATATAGGAAAGCAATATCTTTTGGCAGAGTAATTTTATACCTTACTAAAATTTCTAATTGGGTCTCAATTTCTTGTACTTTTTTTTAGTACTTAAGCTAGATATCGGTGGTTTGTTTTCTCGTTCATTCATTCAGCTATCTAACGAGGGGTAGAGAGTGAGCTGGGGCCATGGGCAGCTGTGCTCTTGCCGCTGTCCTCCCAGGTCTGATGACCTCCTGTCACTGTGGAAATTGATTTCATGAAGCACGGTCAGTGTGAAGCTCCACAGCTTATGGGCTGTCTTTTCTTTCTCCAGTTCACTTTATTCAGCGGCTCTCAGCCTACTTTTCCCCATTCTCCTCCAGCCCAGGTTTGCCATCACGTCTCAACTCAGTCAGCAGTTGAGAAAAGAGGAATTGCTTGGCCTCAATGAATGAAAAGAGGAATTGTTTGGCCTCAAATTCTCTCCCTCAGTTCTGCATCCCAGTCAGTCCCTGTCTTTATCCGTCTTGGTGAGGGTACTCACTAGGTTCTTCAACCTTGTTCACGTATTGATATTTCCCACATACTACACTGACTTTGTGATTGAGGAAGATACCCTGAACTTGTACTTTAAATTTAATTGAATATGACAGATATTCTCCATTTATTCAATTCCTAGTTATTCTATCGAGTTTATGATGGGGGTTGTGACTCTTCCTTGATTTTTTCATATAGTTTTGTTTATGTCTGTTCATTTGGCTGATTGAAGAAAGGCAAAAGAGCGTACATTCACTGTTTTCCTACAAAGCCACACATACTTATTTTAACAAGCACTCAATATTAGCTTTTATTGTTATGCTTTCTTTGAGTGTCATTTCTTTACTTTTTTTCAATCTTACTCTTTCTTCAAGGTGTGGAAACTAAATTGTTTTGCATATATAGATACATTTATAAAACCTTTGTTTTTATTTGTATATATGGTTCTTTCTTAATTAAAGCAGTCTTATTTTAACCCTTGATACTAGTATTCTTGCATTAAAATACGAAAGTTTTATCTTTGTAATAATGACCATTTTTCTATTTCCTGTTGCAGTTCTTGACATAGCGTGTTCATTAAAAAAATGTCTGTATGAATGCATACATATTTCGAAGATGGGGTCATATATTCTTCCTCAGTGCGTAAAAATTTGTTAACTTATATATTATAAATCTGGAGGAGCCACATTAGACTTTCAATAGTGGCAAAGTCTGATTCTCTTAAAATATGTAATGCTTCTTTTATATATCATTTCATGTTTTACAATAAATTTATAGTTAAGCAAACATTTACAATAATATTCTGATATTATCTGAAATGCCAGTTCACACGTTTTACATTCTCAGAGGCTGTATGATGCAGATGAAAGAGCAAGTGTAGAGTCTTAACAGACCTCAGCATGAACCTCCCATTGAAAACACTAGGGATTAATCTTTCAATCAAATAGAGCTATTGCCACTCAAACACATTATAAATTGCTAACATATATTGAGCACTTATGGTATACCCTTGGTTCTCATTATCTCCTTCCATTTTCACAACAAACCTGTGAGGTAGACGTTATCACCTATTGTACACTTCAGCTAGAAATATTTTAGTTTTGCTTCATTATGTCTAGGACTTCCCTCTAAGTATCATTTTTCATGAGATTCTTAATTAGGATGGACATATCTGTATAGATGTTTGCTGAAGAATGGTTACCTTAAAGTAAGGGTAAGCATAGAATATAGACACTGAACTATCTCATAATTAATTATTTGGTAAAATTAAATAAAACCCATTCAGAGCAAAGCAATATTAAGAGTAATTTCCATACTGTATTACTTTTCTTTAATAAAACCCATCGATTTTCTCTTTGAAACATATTTTATTTTAAAGCTAGTCGATAGAACTATTTATTTTTATTAAACAAGTTATTTTCGGTTAACAGAAAGAGTGGTAGATTTTCCGTTGTTGATACATGAAAGAGATTTGACCCATAAAAAGTGGCTGTTTTGTAGATTCATCTGCTGGGTAAACTGTCAGGTGGTCTCCATAAATGGGCTGTCGTGTTATTTCATTTATTTTTATTATTTGAACTCAAATTAACTCTACAGTTTCACAGTTTATCTCTCATGAATCTGAGCAGTTAAGTAGGACAGAAGAAAAGGTACAGTTCCTTTCGGCTCTAACATATCATTGGCTGTCAGGTACGCCTTGTTATACTGTCCATCCTCATTTAACTATCCCACAAGATCTCTTAATGAAGTTAAGCCCCAAGTTCACTCCAATAATTCTGTGGCAAGAGTTTGTGCAATGTACCAATTCATCACTTGTCAAGAAGGCACTTTTAGTTTATACATTTAATAAGGGCATCCTCTAGCTTGGTTAATTAGAAGTGAACAGTTTGCATATTTACTAAATGCGGAGTGTCATTGCCACCACGGCCTATTGCCTACATGAATTATTTCTCTATCTGCAATAAACAGCTGGGTAATTATTACTGCCATAATCAGATAAATTCCCTCTGTAAGGCTTTTCTTACATGGCAATTCTTTGAACTCATCCAAAGCTGAACAAAATTTATGAACTCCAGCAGCGAGGCCACTTTTTCATACTAGGATATCCCTGTTCCCTGTTTCAAGGACATAAGTGGAGCAGCATAGATATTGTGAAAATAAGGAGGATAAATATGATTACCTAAAGATAATGTTTCAATAAACCACATTTTAAAAATATAATGTTCCGATCTCAGCCAACTAAATGATAGCAGTTTGGCTTTATCGAATTGTATCTAGGTGACGGGCTCTTTTCGTAAGGGCTAGCCTAAGACATAAAGAAAATAACATTTTAGTTTTCAAGGACCAAATTAGTCTGTAGTGTTAACTGTCCGCATGACTTTCTTTCTGTAGAATCACTTTATATATGAAGAGACAATAATTATAGCAATTAATTTAGTAGAATTTAGATAATAACATACTAGAGTGTCTAACTTAAAGTACAGCATGTAATCTTTCTTTTAAAAACAGTCTATTATTTACCCATCGTTAGTAATTAATGACATAATCCATATAATCACTTTAAAACATGGAATGATATCAACTATTTGATCACAGCCTTTTTACATTATTTTTATTTTTACCAAGAATGCACTACCTTTAACAATTTGCTATTTCAAAACATTTTTAAAGCCAAGTATATAAAAAGGAAAAAATCCCTTCATTCCTGAGATAGAATTAATAAAAGGAAAAAGCTTATTACATCGAGTATAATTTTGTTATATATGTATCTGTATATATATTTAATTTTTTTCAAATTTAACTCTTTATACAATGAATTTCAAGAAGTTTACAAAAGACATTTATGAGTAAAAGAAACAAGGATCATGGTAAAGGAAAATACAGAATGATAACTCTGATGGTGTGATTGATCAGGGGATGTGATTAGTTAAGAATGTCCCATTGTCAAAATGGAGAAAACATTACTGCACATACAAGAACCAGCTTTTCTAGAAATTTCTGGAAATTTCACATATGAACCCTCAATAGGAGACACAGTAATGTAGTAAAAAATGACTTCTGTAACTTTTTTTTTTTTTTTAAACAGAAAAAAGCTCTCTGAATTTCAAGTCTCTCTTTTTTGTGGTGATATTTGGGGGGAAAAAAGAGCCAGAACGTAGCAATAAACTGTTATTCATTTGAAAGCAAGGGACTAAAATATGTTGGTTTGTGGACTCAGCCTCGTGGTCGTCCAACTTGGAGGAATGGATGGATTAGAAGTTCTTATCTCTTACTTATCCTAGCTGATCCTCTGATAGGAGGTGGATGGAAGGGAGTTGTTGTTTGTGTTTTTTTTTCCCTGTTTAATTCTGTGTTAAGGATTGGTAATGCTGTTTTTAATATTGCTCATTGAGAGTAAATTTATTTAGTGGAAATCAGATTTGGGTACCTGATATCTCAATAATACACATTTACAGTCGTACTTGAAGCTACGTTTTAAGTTACTGTGAAAGTGTATTGAGAAAATGTAACCATTGCTAAAAGATTATTTAAAGTACCATCCAACCGGCTATTTGCCCTTCACCTTATTTGACCTCTTTGAAGCACATGACCGTGTTGATTACTTTCTTCTCTACTCTCTCTTGTAACCTAGATTCTCTGAAGGCACTCTCCCCTGGCTTCCTTTCTACTTTTCTGCTTGTTTCCTCTCCATTTCTTTCGTGTACTCGCCTTTATTTGCCTGATCTTGAATATTAGTATTCTCTCTTTGATGCACTTGCCTTTTCATTCTTTATCCTCTGGACAGTCTCCTCCATTTCAGTGACTTCTGTTACCACTTATGTTTTGATGATTTATAAATCTGAATATTCTCCAGCCAAGAATGTTCTGATTATTATAAACATTTATTCAAATGCCTGCTAACACTGCCACTTGGACATCCACAGACACCTCAAATTAAGCATCTTTATATGTGAAATAATAATTTTTTCCCCAAATCTCTTCTTCTTATGGTGAATTGGACCATTTTTCTTTTCAGTGCCCAAGCCAGAAACATGGGATTCATACTAAAGATGCTTTTCTCCATTCTGTTGGTGTCCAAGCTCTATCACTTCTTTTCCTAGCCCTCTGTTCTCATTCCTCATCAAGCTGTCCTTCCTTCTGCTGCCTGAATGACTCTAAAATACAGATCCGATTAATGTAATCTGTTGTATTTCCTTCCTTTTAAGGTTTCCCTAGTAAAAGGTGACTTAGAGGTCCTAGAAATATGTAAACTATAAACACGAGGATGATATTTGAGAGCATCTTCTTGGCATAAGAATTAAGCAAGCCCAAAGTAATGCATTATATTCTTAAATAGTTATAATACTTAAAAGCTTGGATCGTTGAGAAAAAATTGTTAACAGGTATCTTAGTTAAAATATTATTGTAGAATGGGAATTCCTAAAGAGTGTGTGTGTGTGTATAGAGAGAGATACCACTAACAGATGTGTGTATATATATATAAAATAGAAATTTTGTGGTGAAGAGGAAAGGTATGCAGTGGTGTCATACTACAAAAGCAGTGAATTAAAAAGCATCACTTTTTAAAAAATACTTTTTTCGTTCCCCCTTTGTAATGCCTTTAAGCTTTTTCTATCTTGTTTCCCTTCTAATCTGTCTATTTCCTCTCTCAGGAGTGACATTGAAGAGAACTGAGAGAAAATCACCCCAGTTTCTCTCTCTCTCTCTGTTCTTTCTACTACTATTTTGTAGTCTTTTCTTATCCTGGCTAAGAATACATAGGATAAGATTCTGTTTAGCATTCATATGAAAGAGATATCTAAGATCAATTATAAAATAATTGGTCCATAAATAGTTTTCCCAAACTCATTTATTGAAGTTACATGTGATAGACTGCTTTAAAATAGTTGCCATCATCCTGTGGTAGGTCAGTGCTTTATGATAGCATCAGGATTAGTTTAGAGAGGTCCCTGATCTGTGTTGAGTGGATTGCATGGAAAAGCAACCACAAGTATTTTTGCTTTAAAGTGAAGTTAACACATTTTAAATAAGAGACGATGTGTGATTTTGGAGTAAACGCAAAGTAAATAAGATCTTACAATTCTTTTCATTTGAAATGGGAACTTTAGCTACTCAACTCTGAACTCTACCCAAAACAAAACGTCAGTAGCTTGATCCTCATTCTCCACAGCTGAATGAGTTACTGTGAAGATACACTCTCAAGGGAGAGAGAATGTGATGTGCCTTGATCTACCTTTTTGCAAGAAAGCCCCCATGCTGTGTCTCAAAGTCACCGTCTGTAAAGTCATTTCATTTCACAAAGAAGAACAGGAACCTTGTTAATGATATCTGCCCCTTACCAACCTCAGGGGGATGTTGTGAGGATGAACTAATGTCTGTGAAGCATTTGGAGCTCCTGAATATGATGCACTGAGTCAATATATTTTATTATTATGCCTATTATTGTACTTAGCTCAATGTTACTCTCAATTATTGGACATCATATATATTACATAAAATTTTACTTCCTTTTATAGAAGTTGTCCAGAGTAGTAAAAAGAAAATAATTTTACAGTGATACATGTGCATATGTTTAGAAAGAATGCTATGCAAAAAATTCTTTTCAACTGAGTCTATTCAAAAGAGCCAGAAGACGAAAAAAATTGATTTTCACGAATGATCTTTCAATGGAGTCTTATTGCTTTTTAAAACCATGAAAAGTACGCAAATGAAATAATGGAGCAACTGGATGCTCCCTTTTTACGATCAGAGTGAAGTCATGGTACTGTAATTTTATGACATTGACCATGATCTTCTTTTTTCACTTTTTTCATTCTCAAAATATCTAGTCTATAGCGGACAAATTTGCTAGCATTACCCTTCGAGAGACTACTCACCCTTGGTCCGGAAGCCTTTCTTCTGCTCTAAAGTGCATTGCCCCCACCTTGCTGTTGATAGATCAAGTCTACCAAAGAAAGCTGGAGTTTTTTGTGAATAATCCATCCTCGTTTCATTACCACTCCCCTCCATCCCAGCTTGCTCGCTTTAGTGAAAGCCTGTTCATTGTTCTGTTCCCACCTCCATTGCCTTTTCTGACCCCTCTAATCAGAGTGGAGCTCTCTGAACTTAAGCACTGTTTATGTGTTTCTTCATAGACTTATTCTGTCTATAAGCTAGTTAGTTATCAGCTATTTTATTTGCAAGCTACTTGAAGGCAGGGACTGGACTTTACACAACTTTATTTCTTTTAATATTTTAAACATACTTATGACTGCCCGAGTGAATAAATAAATGTGTGTTAATTTTCTTCATGATATTAACTGGAAAAGTAGCTTAGACATTTGGAAGGGAAATTGATCTATACTACAAACAAAGGATTTTCAAGAGTTACTGAAAAGTGTTTTATGAGAGCCCTTTTCTAAATGTTTTCAAAATGTGAAAGTCTTAACTCCAGATTTCAGAGTAAGGTGTGATGTTCAGGAACAGCCTGAGTGCTTGAGTATCAAGGGCTATGTACTACCGAGTGCTTACTTTAAAACCGTATTTTCCGTTTCGAAAGCGCTGCCCTAATGAAATTTACAACACCTGTCCAACAATTCCAGGGCCTAGGTAACCAGGTAGATAAAATTAGTGGTTTAAATGATTTGACTGACTTAACATGAAGCTTTTGTTTGCAATGCAAATATTTTGAGTATCTTAATGACTTCCAGATCATCTGTTCTAAGGTTTTATCAGTCTCAAAATATTTTTGGATGTCACGTACCAACTCCAAGCATGTAATTGCTTTATTTGTGGTTAGTAATTTTACTTATATTTTAGACTTAGCCTTCCCTTTTTCCTTTTATTATCTTCTTATTTGGTTACATTAATATGGACAGATTGAGAGTAGACAATTGTTAGAGATACAACATAAGTCCATTCAATAAATTTAACTAAAATACTTATATGTCATAACATACCAGAGCAGAAACTCATGCTGTTCAGCTAGTTTTATTTTGAAGGCTTCCCCCAACAGAAGATATCACTGACTTTGCCATCAGACAGAGTGAGGACTCTAGAGAATTGTTTAAGTCCATTTTCTTAGAACTATATATTTTTCTTAAGGATGGTACAGATGATAGCTTTTTGTTTTTATTTGAGAAATTATGGAATTTGGGGCATCTGTGCTTTTAAAACAATCTCCACGTAACTTTTAAATTTCTCTGTCAAAATTATGATTTCTGTGGACGTATTGGGATGTACATATCCTGTCTCCTTTGTAGTACTTCATAGTGCTTTAGCTAATATGGTGAGATTCATAATTAGATCATTAACTGAATATAATTGCATCGCTTCATGATGTCATACTAGTGAGTAGAATCTAATCACCTTACTTCCTCAACAGAGCTGACAATCTCATTGCTGTAACTAGTGTGCTCCTCAAACTTTAGCAGGCAGGAGATTGACTCAGGGTCCCATCCCCCAGAATTTCGGATTGAGTCGGTCTGGGCCAGAGCCTGAGAATGTGCGTTTCTAGCAGTTCCCCAATGAGGCTGATGCTGCTGTTCAGGGACCACACTATGAGAACCACTGTCCTTGGCAAAGAGCCAGAGTCTGGGTTCTACGTCCCCTTCCCAAGGGGGGCTTTCTCAATGTGGCTTCTTCCCTCTTCTAATCAGACCACCAGAAGTGATGAAATGCACTACTAGTCGGCTGAGAAATAGTTAAAAAGGAGGCTCGCACCTAGTTTATACCAGATATTAGGCCAAATATTTTGAGAGGGGCACACCTTAACCCTGACCTTCAGGACCTTAGCACATAGTAGGAGGAGTGCTGAAGTGGTGCATGTTTACAGGTATAATTTGTTATAGAAAGTAGGAGTAAAGGATTGTTAGAGTAGGAACAGCTAGAGAGTAATTCTTTTTAAAGGGATCTCGAAGGCTTTTTAGAGGAAAGGGTAGAGATTTCTGGTCTTTATTGTTGTTACTGTCGTTCTGCTGCACTAGAAGATAAAAATTATACACAATTTTTTTAGTACTATATTTTGAAATGAATAAGAAAATCAAACAAAATGGCAAAATATATAGCTCGCTTCTGAATGGCATAGGCGGCCATCTTAATAATTTTTATTATGGTAAATAAGTATTACGTGAGTCTGCTGAACGAATACTGAGCTGTGAATAATTTAGTCAGTAATATATAGAAGAGAATAATTCCCAAATTGTAATTATGAATTTGGATGTTTTTTATCTTATAAATATTATTTGTTTCTGAAAATAATTTTGAGTGGAGTGCTCTATTTTCTTCAAGAAATAGTTTTTGAAGGTACATTATTTTTCTTCTTTGGCTCAGACCTTGGGCAAAAATCAAGAAACAATTTAAAAGGACAAATTGTGATGAGAGAAAGAAAATGTGCAATGCAAGGAAACATGAATTATTGCATGATGGCAAGTAATCATTAGCTTTCATCTGGGCTCAGAACTGAGCAGAATCATGTACTTGTTTCTGTAGTCACTTCTCTCAGGTTCCTGTCGTCATTCATATACGCAGACTTCCATATGTATATGGAGACAATAGAGTGAATTCTTTATGACAGTACTCATATCCAATGTAATGGTCCTACTGTCCAGGACTATCTTTGTAAAATCTGTTTATTTATTCATTTAAATAAACATGGATAAAACAGACATAGTCTTTATAGAGTTTGCAATCTAGTGGGTGAGACATACATTAAATAAGCAAATACAGCCATAGAGACATAATTATAAATGTTAAGCTCTATAGAGGAAAAAACAGAATTATGGTATGATGAGTGAGAATAACAGTGGGAGAAAATTCAGCTTGCTGTGAAGGGAGTTCAAGGCAGAAAATACAGTGTAAGTGAAGGTCCTGAGGTAAACTGTTTCTAGGAAAGGAAATAGGGTCCTTTCTAGGAAAGGAAATAGGGTAAATTGTTTGCTAGGGAATAAATAAAGCCATGCTGACCAAAGCACAGTAGTCACAGGAGGAGTGGTATGAAGTGAGATGGAGAGATAAAGGGCTGATCCTGAAAGGCCTGTGGGTTTTTATTGTTTGTTAGTTTCGTTGTGCTAATTAGCTTTTAAGGATCTTGTCAGTTTCTGTCTCTTTTTATACATTATGATGTTCATTAGCATTCTTTATATACTCAAAAGTAGCAAGTGGACAACGTGTTAAGAAGAGATGACATGTGTGGCTGCAAATGCAAAAGTCTGTCCATTCCAAGGTCACGTGTAGATCCCCAGTTATAATTTTATGATCTGATGATGAAGAAGAGTAGCGATAGTTCATTTAAACTTTTCCAAAACAAAGCAGCTTTTCCCTTTTGAGGACTTTGGGAAAATAATATGGATACTACAATATTCAAAGTTACAGAAAAAAAAAAGGTCTATCGATATCTAAATAAAATATTAGATTGGGCAAAATGTATGGTATGAGTATAGTATTGTGCTTAAAGGCATGGATTTTGGTGTCACACCTAGATTCAAATTCTAACTCTGCCACTTTCTAGTTTGAGAGTTTGGGCAGAGATCTCACCTCTGTGAAATGGGTGTGGGTAATATCTGCATCACAGGACTGTGAAAGGATTAAATGAGGTATTGTAGATGTCTTAGCCAGGAAGCTCTTGGAAACAAAATGTAAGTCAAGGATTAAACTGCCAGTCCTTTGTTTGAGTGGTTCTAGCTCAGGACAGCGAGGGTGAGGGAGAAGGGGGAGTGAAGTGTCAGAGATGGAAGCAGACTCTGAGACAGTGATTTGGTTTGTGAGTGTTATTGGGGAGCATTTGGGGAATAACATCTCTAAGGGAGTGGAAAAGGAAAGCAGAGGGAGGTGATGAGCCTCATCGGAAGTCTCAGCCAATCTCAGGAAGCTCTGGGCTTTGGATGGGCCTTGAGAGTAGTGCTAGATTGGCACAGAGGCTCTGGGCCTGTGTATTCCTTCAACCACCAGTCGTTGGATGCCGAATGGAGGAGAGGGTGACAAAACCTGGGGTGGGGCAGCAGATTTTCTCCAGTGAGATGTAGCTTGAGCTGTCAGCCACCAACAGTCAGGGCAGCTGTATTGGGTGCTTTGGTCCTATAGGGAGGATGTGATGGGATGACCTCCTGCAGCCCTGGACCACTGCTTCACATCACATTCCAGAGTGACACAACCTAGTGGAGCAGGTGTGCATTCTTTTGTTAGCCACATAGGTTTTCTCCCAATCTGCAAGGAGACCTCTCAAAGCAGTATGTGAAAGACAGTAAAAAAGGGAAATTCATTTGCATGAATCTCTTCTGTCTTCTATTTCCCACTGGTCAAGGTTTACCCCATGCTTCCTGCCTCTTAGAAGCCAGATTCCTTGCTCTGCCTTGTGGGAAATCTCATCCATAAGGTGCACACTAGTGTGGAGAGAGAAAGGAGAAGATCATTGACGGGATTTAAGAAAGCATAAAAGATTCCTATTCAGTTATGTAGATAAAGCATGTAACCTAGTACGCAGCTCACAGGAAACATTCTCTAATGTAGCACCTTAGTATGTGCCAGCCACTACTCTGAGCACTTTACATAGATTAATCTATTCGATTCTCACAATAGCTTGATGAAGAAGATACAAATACTGATAATATATTTGCATTTTACAGATGAGGATATTGAGGCTCAAAGATTAAACAGCTAGTAAGTAGCCCAGCAGAGATTTTATAACCAGGTGTAATTTCAGAGTCTATGTCGTTTAACTGCTCTACTATATTGCCTCCAAGTGGCTATTCTTATTTTTATTATTGTTATCACGATTAGAATATGTAAATATTTTATTATCATTATAGATATCATTAGCAAAATATATTCAAATATGTAAAGCTTTACATAGTTTCAGTAATTTTTGCCTTTATTTTAAAACTAATATCACAAAATGTTTTGTATATATAAAAACTGGTACAGAAAGTCTGGGGACTTATCCTGGTTTCTCTAACTATATAATAGGAAACAGGATCATAAGATAAAAGAAAATAATCATGGTTCCTTCAATAAAAGTAGCTTCTGCATAGTATTTCTTGTATCAGGATGACTATAGCCAGGTCTGTGGTTAGAGAATCTGCATATCTAGGGATTCTAATTCCATTTCTGCCATTAACTGATTTGTTATTCAGAATGGGTCATTTCATCTCTTTATGTGTTTTCATATTTGTAAAATAGGGTAATTAGTTATACCTATCCCATATATATCACAGGATTTTTTTTGAAGATAGAAATAAGTCAATACACCTGAAATTAAAAAAAATATTCATAACCTGAAACTATTTGGAGAAATTTTTAATTGTTTAAAAAGCATTTTAAAAATTGCTGGATTAAAAAATAGGTAAGTTTTATATTTTTGCAGGGAGCCCTAGTTACAATGGTTTCCAGCTTTTAATCTTTAATGGGATATAATTTTTTACTGCATCCTTTACATTGAGCCATATCTTTATCTAGATTGCTATAACAAAAACCTGTATATCAAGGATAAATAATTTATTCAGCTCCTCCTACTTGGTTATTTAACAAAGAATATTTAACATAAATATAATTGTGGTGTTCAATACAACTGTATACTCTCAAGTAGGGCAATAAATCAGCTAGCAACTTTAGATTGATTTTTTTTCAATAATTGTATGAATTGACTAAATTAATTATTTTTGTGGTTTGAGATTACCCCAGATTAGTTTTTCTAGTGTTTTGTCAAATTTCTTGGATTTATTTGTAGGGCTTCCCGGTTCCTTCTAGATTTACTCTGTGTTTTCTTTATATACTGGAAACTGGCATTCTTTTACACCTCTCTCAGTTTTAACTCTCCTTGTCAAGCTCCCCAAGTACACATTGTTTTAATTTTATGTTTCCATACCCTGAAGATGGACGGTTTTTACTGCTTCAAGTAATTTCCACCCTCATTTTGTATCCAAGTCCTAGTTACTTCTTTGCACCTTGCCTGTTCATGTATGTGTTCAATTTTATTGGGCCTTTTTTCTTTCTTATGTAAGATCTCTTCATATTCATTAAATTATTTATAGAACACAAACTTCTTTGTAGATGTGTTGTTTTAATTTTTGTGATTACTCAGAAAATTCCTGTCATTATCTTTGGAGTAACATAAAATTGGATACCTGCATATCTGAGTAATTATCCTTATAGCGGCAGTTCATTGGTTATTTTAAATTATCTTAAAGACTTATAAGAGGAATTAGAGAAGAGATATTTATTTTTTACATAATATCAAAAGTAAAGGTGAAAATTAATGACGTATTCACTTCCTTATGTAACATATGATTATTATTTTCCTGGTAAAAATTCTCATTTATTCATATGTAACTGCCTTGAAATTTGTACCTAAGGACAAAGAAAGGTCACCAGTCCCTGTAACTCCTGGTTCTTTGTCAAAAATGGACACAGTTAATGAGGTTTGTTTGGTACAGAACAAATTCTCAGACACAGATAGAGATCCTTTCAATGGAAACAAATTTGTTTGGCTTTACCAGGTTACTTAGCGATTAATAATAGCCTTGAGATGCAGGTCAGAAAGGTCATTGTACCAGCCTGCCAGCACAATTTAAATGTGCAGCCAGCCCAGCTCTGTGGGTGCAGAAGCCCCCAAAATACTATGCATAAAGTAAAACAGGCTCTTTTCTGACTCCTTTTTTCATACTGATAAGCAATTTTCAAGAGAAGGGTGGCAAAATGAGGGCCATGCCACTCCAAGTAATTCATTTATTTTGCAATTTAATCTTATGTTGGAAAAAAATAGCTCTGCTGCAATAGCAGAGCATGGTGATTTTTAAACGTCAGAGTGTTTCATAAGTAACCTCGTATGAAGTATTGTATTAGTAGCCTTTAACAGAAAATTGCGACAAAAATATTTCCAGTCATTGAAGTAGAAATGAGAATCTTTTTTTTTTTTTTTTTTTTTTAATTTTTGGAATTCTCCCCTCTACTTTCCCCTGCTATCTTTGAGGTATGTGCCCAGATGCTTTACTTAAAATTTTACTTATAGAACTAGACACTAAGTTACATATCTGTTTTTTAAAAGCATAAAGTACAATTTCAAAACATTTTAGCATGAGTGGTTAAACTTGTTCTATGAAAATAAAGGATTTATTCTTCCGTAATTTGATAATATTCTATTTAGCAGGTATTTGTCACAAAGTATATTTTAAGAGGTGATTTTTTGTTTAAATTTTTAAAATACATATACATAAGTGATGAAATTTTCATTATTTTAATGGAATTTATTACACTTAGAAAGTTGTGAACTTATGCACCCAATTTGGCTTTTATTCTAATTATTGATATAATTGAACAAAATGTCAACCTTTCAAGTACAGGATAATATATGTAATCTTGTTGATATTATTTAAACTGTTTAACTGAAGTAAACTTAGAATAAATTAAGTATATGTGTAAAAACCCATCACACTTTTTAAATTAGCCTGTTAGTGTGTAAAGTAAACAATGAGAACTTGGTAAATACCAAATTTAAAGGAAATCAATAGCCCAGATGTTTTCTTAGGATATTTAACTAAGTCCAAAATAGCCAAAGAAAATGATAGCATAGTAATTAACTTACTTTGCATTTGATACAGTTCCTCAGCTATTGAACTGATTATAATATGTAGATACTTGATTTTCAAAATTTCACCACTGAAAAATCACTTAAATACTTTTTAAAGATTGCAAAGATTCCCCTAGAATGTGCCAGTAAGTTCGATTCCACCACTGATTTTGATGGATGTGGACAATGGTTACCCCTCAAAAAATTACTTGATTCTCATCAGTGAAAGAATTAAAAGGTTAGCAGATTTTTCGTATCATGAATAACCGCAAACTGATTCCTGCAGGAAGGCTCTGGAGGAGTTTGCAGAGATGAAAGAAAGGGAAGAGAAGAAGGCCGACCTGGAAAGGGAGGAGAAGAAAAGAGATTACCAAGCCCGAAAGATGCATTACCTCCTCAGCACAAAGCAGGTTGGTCTACCTGTCCCTGACAGCTCGCGGAAGCCACTTGGGCACCCAGCCTGACAGAGATAAACTAGCAGGCTGAATGGGACATGACTTGTTGAAAAGATATCACAAAGACACTACTTCGAGTTCAATTCCGTGCTGCTGTGTAGGTGCACGCAGGCACCCCGGCTGGTCTGACAGCAGCTTCATAGAGGCAGCCGGGCGAGGCTGGCAGAAAGGTCCAAGTCAGCACTGCGATCCGCCACGAAGGACATAACCTTCCTTTCCAAATCCAGCCTGAGTGGCTTATCGTTGTGTTGTGAATTGATCAAGAACTAAGAAGTTATTAAGCCGAGGTCACTTTCATGTTTTCTCTGTTAATTGAGTGAATGTTGAGATTAAAACCATTCTTGCATCCTTTCTATTCTATTAATCTAATAAATTCCGAGGCAAGTTTTCATGTATAGCTTTTAAACATACTGCTTGAGCAGTTGCATCTTCGTATAGAAATATAAGTGTGGGATTTGGAATACTTAGAAATTTCTTTTCTGATACGTGGGAAGATTTTACTGCTTCAGATCTCGTCATGGTTGCTAAGAAAAAAAAAAACTTGCATGTCGAATATTCTGCTCACAAGGAAATACGATTAAAAAAAAGCATGAAAAAAAAAAGCGTGAATTTGGGGGATGAGATGTGTTTTGTTACTTGAGCTTGAGGCTAGAAACTAGCAATTTCTTGGTTTTTATTCTTTCTCCTAGACTTCAAGTCCAGTCTTAGAGTTCTAGCTGAGTCGCATATGCAGATGTCTTCCGACAGGGAGGGACAAGTGAAGTCCCAGTGGGAGAGGGTGAGAGCTGAGACTGAATGTCTTCCTTAGAGGCATCCAAAGTTGAAACCATATTAAGTACTGGGCTGGCCGAGGAAGTTTGGAAAACAGGCCTCCTGTACCTCTAGCTTCTGTTTGGTAGTTGAAATGACAATAATGATGACTATCGTAATATTTACTTGGATTTGGGTAGCTGAATTGTCTTTATTTAACAGGCAAGGAAACTGAAACTCAGATAATTCTGTGACTGGTCATAGGCACAAAACTACTAGTAATAGCTCTGGTATTCAAACTGAGGTCTTTCAACTCTAAATATGCTTAGGTAATAATTTAAAGAGAGTTTTAAAAATAAAAGGTAAAAGTATTTTCACTTTTTATTATAAAATTCATAACAATGTAAATGTTTTAGCCATTTGATTAGTGGGCTACATTTTAAAGATATAGAATTACAGATCAAGGATTCTTTTTAGCAAAACATTTTTTTCAAACTTTAGTTACTAGTAATTTCAATTTTGATGAAACTAAGGGGGGCTATAAATATATCCTGTAATTCTTTAAACCTAGTAATAATTCTTGGGGACAGTGTTTTCTATGATAACTTTGAACTCTCTTTATACTTTGAAACTTAATCTGAGTTCTAATTGTGTGGTTCATACTTAGGATTGGTAGTGTGATAGAGAAAGCAACCTTAAAAATGGTGAAATCAGATTTAACTGAAACATCTGTTAATTCTGTTTTATCCAGGGTTATTTAGTTATTGGGTGTATAGTGGAATAATTTAGAAAGACCATAAAAACTTGGATGTTTTACTAATAAAAATAATAGCACATATCCACAGAGTGCTTACCATGTGTCAGGGAGTATGATAGATATTTTATATACATTATTTTTTAAAGTATTTTGATTTCATTTCGGGTTTTCATTTAAGTGCCTGGTTTAACAAATTATTTCACAAACCTGACCATGTGACTTGGCTCATGGACCTTAACAAATATTCAAGCAATATTACCATTATGTTTTAGGTATGTTTGTATTAACACTGCAAGCTGTCAGTGCAGTATCTCATTTTTCTCCTGTTTATCCCATGTTGGCTGCTAGTAATATCAGTGTATTTAAATTTTAGTTTAGTGATCACTTGTCCCCAGAACTTCCTGGCATCCAATAAAATGTTTCTTTTTTGAGGCGCTATGGTACAGTAGAAAGAGTGTGAACATTTACATCAGTCAGAGCTAAGTTGGCATGCAAGCTCTCTCACTTAGGGTAAGGTATTAGGAGATTACCTAGAATTGTCTGAGCCTCTGTTTCACTCTGCACCTTGAGAGAACATTGTGAGGACTAAATGTAATGTATTTAAAATATTGCCAGGCCCTTAGAGAACATTCAGTAAATGATAACAATCATATTATTAGAATTTAACCTGTCAAGGATAAACTAAGATTCTACACTTTCGTGTTCTTCAATTTGTCTTAGCTGTTGGAAGCATTCATTTTCTCATTTCCTTTCTTTGCTTTTCTTTAGTTATTAAAGAAAATTAGTAGAAA
This sequence comes from Stenella coeruleoalba, assembly GCF_951394435.1. NCBI lineage: Eukaryota > Metazoa > Chordata > Mammalia > Artiodactyla > Delphinidae > Stenella > Stenella coeruleoalba. Next base: position 139,755,225 of record NC_137169.1, read on the forward strand.
TCTTCATAATGGTGTTGCCTACCCTACATTTCACACCTGGCTTCACAGACCTGAGGGCAATACAGAGGAAATGATGTTTTTAAATCACCTCCCTTGAAGAGGAATATTATTAAAATGTCAGGGGTTTTCATTAGAATCTTGCAAGTTGGTGTATTTTGTCACAGTGGTCTTTAATATTCGATCACAATTAACTAGAGATAAAAGGGACAGCCCTTTGAAACTCTGGGCACACTTTTGTTCCTGAGGGAGGCTTTCTTTTTCCTTTCTTTCTTTTCTCCCTCCCTCCCTCCCTCCCTCCCTTCCATCCTTCCTCCCTCCCTTCCTTCCTTCCTTCCTTCCTTTTCTTTCTTTCATGATAAAGTAGAATAGTGGCATCATCCTGGTCTCATCTGTTTACTTTGGTCAGGGGATTGCTTGTACTAACAGGATGGTACTGGAAATTTTAAATGTTTTGTTCCTTATATCCACCAGATTTGCTTTACTTAGCTTTAAATTAGTGCCTTTCATCATGAAATTAAAAAATCGAATTTTAAAACTGATATTATAGGTACAGTTATAAATCAACTTCACCTACACAAAAATATGCAACACTGATATTTACTAAATAGAGTGAATATAAATCTTAACTTTAAAATTCATCAGTTAATTACTCCAAATAACATATTTTTGAGTACCTACAATCTTTCTGCTACTGTGCTAGGACTAGGATCAGGTCATACAAATGTATATTATGCTCCTTAACCACAAGAAGCATTCCATCTAATTTCAGTCTAATGCCAGACAATTTTTGGGGGGGCTGGAAGGAAATTGCCAACTTTCTGTTACAGCTTATATAGACAGTCTCACTGAAATTAACAACCTATATTTATGGTTTTGCTGATTCCATTTACTATTTTATTTTAATAAAAATCTTTAAATACTTTTCCAAACCTAAGCAAGAATCAGAGAATTAAAGATACATATTTCATTTCGAGTATTGTTAATGATTTTTTCAGAATGACTTGGCTATTGAGAAGAAATGAAGCTGCAGTTTTAAAAATATTCTTAAGTCATATGTTTATAGATTAATTGCATTGCTTGATTTTAGAGTTTTGTTTTCAAATTATATTAAATACACATTTAAGTACAAAATAAATGCAAAATATGAATTGATTTATATTGAAAGGCTTGTGTAAGTTTTAACTCTCAATTTGTGCAGATATTTTAAAATTTACTGAAAAACTATTGAAACCTAAGTAATTTTTATAAGAAGTAGATGAGGATGAGAAAAGTTTTCTTGAGCTGCTTGAACGGAATAATTCTAACAGCATTGTTAGACAGGAGAAAAACACTATTTTATTGGTGATCTCAATAATTTAGGAATGATGTTAATGTAGTTTCTAGAATACTAATTTTCATATTAAATTTTCATAGTTCTAATATAGCTTAATTTAGATGAGTTGAAATAAAACATTAATTCAGACAAATAAATGCATAAGAAAAGGTGAAGAATTTTGTAAGCTAAAATTGTGAATATGTGAATTCATATACAGATAATAAATGAAGTCATGTGTTTTTTAATGTATTAATTTTAGGATGATTATGCTGATATACTGACATACTGACAGCATAGTTTTAAAGTCAGTTTTAAGCCTTTTTTTAGTATAAATCTAATGTACATCTTAAAATCTATTACTAATTTTTAGTGATAATAATTATCTCATTTTTATGCAAGCAAATGTATTAGCATTAATAAGAATTACACAAGTAAATAACTAATATTGCAATGAGTGAATTAATAGACCCCTCAGGGTTTTATTAATTAAAAAGTTCAAGTCATATTAAAGCACCTTTTGTTTATGTTTATTTCAATCAGAAAGCTGAACATGGTAGCTTATTTGCATAAATAATCAATCACCATTTACTAATAGTAATAAGGTTAATTTGTTGCTACAGACATAATAGGATTAGTCAATTATATTTCCCAGAAAATACTATTTGTTATGCACCCCATCACCTGTAAAACAGGATTGGTTTAGCGCCCTTATTAAATGAACACTTCAAAAAGTCTCTGTCCCTGTAAAAGTTTTGTGAAAACAAAGCTAATTTTAGTTGATTTGAATAAGTAAAATTCAAACTCTGCTTCCATTCATAAATTTAATTTATCTTTCTGCAAAGATTGATTATTTAATAGTTATTTATTTTGATTCAGTAACCAGTCAAACTAAATCTAACACATATAGGACATATTCCCTTTGAAGAAAATCTCATTTGCAGATTTGTTTTATTCCAAATAAACAGACTTTCATTCCCTCGTCCTTGTTCTTGGGTAGTAAATTATGTTGTCTGCTCCACCTACTGGCAGATATATGCAAAGGCCTATTGTTGGATTCATTAAAAGATACTGCCTCTGAAATGTTGCCAGAATTTTTAAGTATTCTTCTGGAGATCAGCAAAGTTGCAGATACAAATGTAAAGCTCAAGATCTATTCAGAAAAATTAATATTTAGAAATATAGGTTATTATATAAAATTACACACATTAATAATTTCCCGATTAGTGAAAATGTTACCCTGTTTTTTTAAATTTTAATATGTCAATAAAAAGGATAAATAAATATAAGATATACTTATAACTCAGTATATTAAAACTATGTACATTTTATTTTAGTTATGGAATTTAATAGTTTATACATATTCAAATTAAAACTAAAATGAAAAATTATATAGTTAATTAAAATACATATTTTGTGGAACTATTTTTCATGTCATCTTTATATAATAGATTTTTAATGTTTTTCCTTTAGTGGGTAGTTAAAATTTTCTTATCAACTCTGAGATAACAACTTTCAGTTATTTATGATTCTTTAAAAAGGCTCCATACTCTGATTAATATTGACAAAACTTTATTTTTTAGAGAAACAAATGGCTTCAGCTACTTTGTTTTGAAAATTATATGAAATCCCATTTGTATACAGAAGGACAATCCCTTCATTTTAAAAAGTAAATTTGATATACCAAAAATTAAGTGGTAGTCTGTTGGTATGGACAACATCTTTACAAGATAAATCTTATAAGATGAAAAAACGCAAAAATTAAGAAGTATAGTAAGTCCTCCAAATCATTTATTGCTTTCAACTCTATCTTTCCAGTATCATAAGTGGGAAGTTTCTATGCCTTACATATATTAAGTACTTAATATGTGATTGCTCACTTTTAATTTGAGGTGCTGCAGTAACAGAATAACTGCAGCCTTTCAGGGTGCACCTGCCTCTGTGTGTTTGTGTGTGTGTGTGATGTGTCTTCATATATATGGTGTATTTGGAAAGTATCTTTGCAGAGTCTTCTCATAAGGCATTGTCCTTAGGCAATGGTGTACCACAGAAATGGTTGGGAAACTCAAGTGTGATATTAAAACATACCCCTATAAAGACTCTCTTGGGTTCATTTTAGACCTCTTGATCATTATAAAACCACTTCTTTCACTTCAAAACATTAATTTTGTTCCTTCCTAGTTTCTAGGATGATCTCTCTCTCTCTCTCTCTCTATCTATCTATCTCTAGGTTTATCATCATCCAGTTATCCTTCTTGAAAGCACCAGGATTCTGATTATGTACTGCTCCTTGAGTTACCTGCAATTCATTGAACTCTCTTTTTATGCTTTCTCTGAAATGGTTTAGTATTATAAGAAACTGATTCTAAGTGAGTTCATGTACAAAGATGGAGAAAAACTAGGGCCTGCATATAAATGAGTGAAACAAGCCAGAACATAATGTAGATTTCTCTGGTGCGCTCCTGTGAATAGCACAAAGCACTTTTATTTTATTTATCCCCACAATGTTCTATAAAGTAGCAGTTTTCTTTCTGGTGACTAAAATTCTATTGTTTGGTACTCATTTTTCCTCTGGACACTTGGAAGATTTATTCTTTCAGGAAGATTATGTAGTGAATAAAGTTCTGACCTATGATCTTTGGATCCGTAGTTTAAGAGGCGGGTCCTGAAGTTTGGTCATTTGTTCTTGGTCCCAAGTGAACTATCCATATCACATAATCATCACATAATTTGTTACTATTGGCATTCTCTGTTCAGAAAAGGCCAAGGACTGAACTACCATAGAGAATGAATTAGCTATTAACTTTTACATTTTATTTCTTTCCTCTTTAACATTATAGTTTTTATTATCCTGTAATATATGAAAGGGATAAAATTATCCATTATCAGTATTCTTTGAAGAGACAGATGAAGTGGTTAAAGAAAATATCTTGTTGTGTCCCCAAAATGAATCCCTTTTCCACACTTCTCTCCTTGCCATCATTTAACAATCATGCATCAAAGAAATAGAGGGAAAAATGCAGACAGAGGCAAAAATAAAATCAAAATTAATTAAAAGAGAGACCACTTAAGTAGAAAAGTGCCTAGCTACTTTTCTTATTTATATTTTTCTTTTCAATATACTAAATTTTAAAAGTTATTTAAAATTTGTTTTCTTTAGCCAGCACACTGTAAATCTCTCCTATACATGTGACCTGGGGCCGATTCATGTGTCGTGGGGCTTGAAGCTTATACAATTTGGGGATCCACCTTTAAGAAGATAGCATACAAAGTTACAAATACAAGAAAAGGAATATTTTTTATAATGAGCAAAAATCATTTCAGAGAGGGCAGACAGCAGAAGCAGGAAGAACTACAATTCTGCAGGCTGTGGAAGGAAAACCACCTTCACAGAAAGACAGACAAAATGAAAAGGTAGAGGACTATGTACCAGATGAAGGAACAAGATAAAACCCCAGAAACAGAACTAAATGAAGTGGAGATAGGCAACCTTCCAGAAAAAGAATTCTGAATAATGATAGTGAAGATGATCCAGGACCTCGGAAAAAGAATGGAGGCAAAGATCGAGAAGATGCAAGAAATATTGAACAAAGACGTAGAAGAATTACAGAACAAACACCTAGAAGAATTAAAGAACAAACAAACGAGATGAACAGTACAATAACTGAAATGAAAACTACACTAGAAGGAATCAATAGCAGAATAACTGAGGCAGAAGAATGCATAAGTGACCTGGAAGAAAGAATGGTGGAATTCACTGCCACGAACAGAATAAAGAAAAAAGAATGAAAAGAAATGAAGACAGCCTAAGAGACCTCTGAGACAACATTAAACGCAACAACATTCACATTATAGGGGTCCCAGAAGGAGAAGAGAGAGAGAAAGTACCTGAGAAAATACTTGCAGAGATTATAGTTGAAAACTTCCCTACCGTGGGAAAGGAAATAGCCACCCAAGTCTGGGAAGTACAGAGAGTCCAAGGCAGGATAAACCCAAGGAGAAACATGCCAAGACACATAGTCATCAAACTGACAAAAATTAAAGACAAAGAAAAATTATTGAAAGCAACAAGGGGAAAATGACAAATAACATACAAGGGAACTCCCATAAGGTTAACAGCTGACTTCTCAGCAGAGACTCTACAAACCACAAGGGAGTGACATGACATATTTAAAGTGATGAAAGGGAAAAACCTACAACCAAGATTACTCTACCCAGCAAGGATCTCATTCAGATTGGATGGAGAAATCAAAAGCTTTAAAGACAAGCAAAAGCTAAGAGAATTCAGCACCACCAAACCAGCTCTACAACAAATGCTAAAGGAACTTCTCTAAGTGGGAAACACAAGAGAAGAAAAGGACCTACAAAAACAAACCCAAAACAATTAAGAAAATGGTCATAGGAACATACATACCGATAATTACCTTAAATGTGAATAGATTAAATGCTCCAACCAAACGACACAGTGGTTGAGAGTCCACCTGCCAATGCAGGGGACACGGGTTCGTGCCCCGGTCCAGGAAGATCCCACATGCCGCGGAGCAGCTGGGCCCGTGAGCCATAGCCGCTGAGCCTGCGCGTCCGGAGCCTGTGCTCCACAATGGGAGAGACCACAACAGTGGGAGGCCCGCATACCGCAAAAAAAAAAAAAAAAAAAAGACACAGGCTCGCTGAAGGAATACAAAAACAAGACCCATATATATGCTGTGTACAAGAGACCCACTTCAGACCTAGGGATGCATATAGACTGAAAGTGAGGGGATGGAAAAACATATTCCATGCAAATGGAAAACAAAAGAAAGCTGAAGTAGCAGTACTCATATCAGATATAATAGACTTTAAAATAAAGAATGTTACAAGAGACAAGGAAGGACACTGCATAATGATCAAAGGATCAATCCAAGAAGAAGATACAACAATTATAAATATATGCACGCAACATAGGAGCACCTCAATACATAAGGCAACTGATAACAGAAATAAAAGAGGAAATCGACAGTAACACAGTAATAGTGGGGGACTATACCACCTCACTTACACCAGTGGACAGATCATCCAGACAGAAAATTAATAAGGAAACACAGCTTTAAATGACACAATAGACCAGACATTTAATAGATATTTATAGGACACTCCACCCAAAAACAACAGATTACACTTTCTTTTTCACATGCACACAAAATATTCTCCAGGATAGATCACATCCTGGGTCACAAATCAAGCCTTGGTAAATTTAAGAAAATTGAAATCATATCAAGCATCTTTTCCAACTGCAATGCTATGAGATTAGAAATCAATTACAGGGAAAAAATGTAAAAAATACAAACACATGGAGGCTAAACAATACGTTACTAAATAACCAACAGATCACTGAAGAAATCAGAGGAAATCAAAACATACCTAGAGACAAATGACAACAAAAACACAACGATTCAAAACCTATGGGATGCAACAAAAGCAGTTCTAAGAGGGAAGTTTCTAGCAATACAAGACTACCTCAAGAAACAAGAAAAATCTCAAATAAACCATCTAACCTTACACCTAAAGGAATTAGAGGAAGAAGAACAAACAAAGCCCAAAGTTAGTAGAAGGAAAGAAATCATAAAGATCAGAGCAGAAATAAATGAAATAGAAACAAAGAAAACAATAGCAAAGATCAATAAAACTAAAAGCTGGCTCTTTGAGAAGATAAACAAATTGATAAACCTTTAGCCAGACTCATCAAGAAGAAGAGGGAGAGGACTCGAATAAAATTAGAAATGAAAAAGGAGAAGTTACAACAGACACTGCAGAAGTACAAAGCATCATAAAAGACTACTACAAACAATTCTATGCCAAAAAAATAAAATGGACAACCTAAAAGAAATGGACAAATTCTTAGAAAAGCACAACCTTCCAAGACTGAATCAGGAAGAAATAGAAAATATGAACAGACCAATCACAAGCACTGAAATTGAAACTGTGATTAAAAATCTTCCAACAAACAAAAGTCCAGGACCAGATGGCTTCACAGGTGAATTCTATCAAACATTTAGAGAAGAGCTAACACCCATCCTTCTCAAACTCTTCCAAAAAATTGCAGAGGAAGGAACACTGCCAAACTCATTGTATGAGGCCACCATCACCCTGATGCCAAAACCAGACAAATATACTACAAAAAAAGAAAATTGCAGACCAATATCACTGATAAATACAGATGCAAAAATCCTCAATAAAATACTAACAAACAGGATCCAACAACACATTAAAAGGATCATACACCATGATCAAGTGGGATTTATCCCAGGGATGCAAGGATTCTTCAATATAAGCAAATCAATCAATGTGATAAACCATATTAACAAATTGAAGAATAAAAACCATATGATCATCTCAATAGATGCAGAAAAAGCTTTTGACAAAATTCAACACCCATTTATGATAAAAACACTCCAGAAAGTGGGCATAGAGGGAACCTACCTCAACATAATGAAGACCATATACGACAAACCCACAGCAAACATCATTCTCAATGGTGAAAAACTGAAACCATTTCCTCTAAGATTAGGAAGGAGACAAGGATGTCCACTCTCACCACTATTATTCAACATAGTTTTGGAAGTCCTAGCCACGGCAATCAGAGAAGAAAAAGAAATAAAAGGAATACAAATTGGAAGAGAAGAAGTAAAACGGTCACTGCAGATGACGTGATACTATACATAGAGAATCCTAAAGATGCCACCAGAAAACTACTAGAGCTAATCAATGAATTTGGTAAAGTTGCAGGATACAAAATTAATGCACAGAAATCTCTTGCATTCCTATACACTAACAACGAAAGATCAGAAACAGAAATTAAGGAAACAATCCCATTTACTATTGCAACAAAAAGAATAAAATACCTAGGAATAAACCTACCTAAGGAGGTAAAAGACCTATACTCAGAAAACTATAAGACACTGATGAAAGAAATCAAAGATGACACAGACAGTTGGAGAGATATACCATGTTCTTGGATTGGAAGAATCAATATTGTGAAAATGGCTATACTACCTAAAGGAATCTACAGATTCAATGCAATCCCTATCAGATCACCAGTGGCAGTTTTTACAGAACTAGAACAAAAAATCTTAAAATCTGTATGGAGACACAAAAGACCCCCAATAGCCAAAGCAGTCTTGAGGGAAAAAAATGGAGCTGGAGGAATCAGACTTCCTGACTTCAGGCAATACTACAAAGCTACAGTAATCAAGGCAATATGGTACTGGCACAAAAACAGAAATATAGATCAATGGAACTGGAAAGAATGCCCAGAGATAAACCCATGCACCTATGGTCCACTCATCTATGACAAAGGAGGCAAGGATATACAATAGAGAAAAGACAGTCTCTTCAGTAAGTGGTGCTGGGAAAACTGGACAGCTACATGTAAAAGAATGACATTAGAATACTCCCTAACACCATACACAAAAATAAACTCAAAATGGATTAGAGACCTAAATGTAAGACTGGGCACTATAAAACTCTTGGAGGAAAACATAGGAAGAACACTCTTTGACATAAATCACAGCAAGATCCTTTTTGACCCACCTCCTAGATAAATGGAAATAAAAATAAACAAATGGACCTAATGAAACTTCAAAGCTTTTGCAAAGCAAAGGAAACTACAAACAAGATGAAAAGACAACCCTCAGAATGGGAGAAAATATGTGCAAACGAATCAACAGACAAAGGGTTAATCTCCAAAATATATAAACAGCTTATGCAGCTCAATATTAGAAAAACAAACAACCCAATCCAAAAATGGGCAGAAGACCTAAATAGACATTTCTCCAAAGAAGACATACAAATGGCCAAGAAGCATGTGAAAAGCTGCTCAACATCACTAATTATTAGAGAAATGCAAATCAAAACTACAGTGAGGTATCATCTCACACCAGTTAGACTGGGCATCATCAGAAAATCTACAAACAACAAATGCTGGAGAGGGTGTGGAGAAAAGGGGACCCTCTTGCACTGTTGGTGGGAATGTAAATTGATACAGCCACTATGGAGAACTGTGTGGAGGTTCCTTAAACAACTAAAAGCAGAGTTACCATATGACCCAGCAATCCCACTACTGGGCATATACCCAGAGAAAACCATAATTCAAAAAGACACATGCACCGCAATATTCACTGCAGCACTATTTACAATAGCCAGGTCATGGAAGCAATGTAAATGCCCATCAACAGATGAATGGATAAAGAAGATGTGGTAAATATATACAATGGAATATTACCCAGCCATAAAAGGGAATGAAATTGGGTCATTTCTAGAGACGTGGATGGATCTGGAGACTGTCATACAGAGTGAAGTAAGTCAGAAAGAGAAAAACAAATATCGTATATTAACGCATATTGGTGGAACCTAGAAAAATGGTACAGATGAACCGGTTTGCAGGGCGGAAGTAGAGACACAGATATAGAGACCAAACCTGTGGACACCGAGGGGGGAAAGTGGTGGTGGTAGGATGAATTGCGAGATTGGGATTGACATATATACACTAATATGTATAAAATAGATAACTAATAAGAACCTGCTGTATAAAAAAAAATCATTTCAAACACATTTCAAATGTTAATGTCTGAAAATACCAGAACTCAAAATAGAAAAATACAACGGTAGTTTTATTGACTGCCTGACTGCTCTATAATATGTGTTCTCCATATTTCGGCTTCATACTCTCTGATCACTTCTTTATTTGACAATAATTTTGTTATATTTTCTAGAGTGAGAAGGGAAATTTTATTCACTCTTGTCTCTGGGAATGTTGATCTAAATTTCTCATTATTATAAGAAGTTAAATGATGTATTTCTATTTGCTTATGCTGTATTATTGAGTTCATTTTTGAAAGGGGAGAGCTTCCATTTTGTAATGGAAATGATGAGAATCAAATTCTCCATTTATAATTTACACATGTGAAGTTTGGAATGATTTTCCATAGTCCAGATTCTGGCAGTTTGCACCCTCTCTCAAACTCTGTTTCTTTTCCACTACCCACATACTTCCAGAGCCACACCCCTTAGGATGTTTGTATTGCAATGCAGGCTCTAGATCTGCACCTTTATTTGTAACTCCTGGTGAGTCTGCACAGTGGGTGCAGGAATATTCCTGGAAGTTATTTCTACATGGGATTGCTAACAAATTTTAAGTATACTTGGAAGTACCAGAAAAAATCCATAAATGTATACATAAATCTATACATAAATATATCCAACTAAAATTAAATATATAACTACCTCTGCTTCTTCCTAGCTTGATCTGCAACATGTCCACAGCCACTCTCATACCACCCAACCCAGGTATGACAGAGGATAAGGCAGAGTATAGAGAAACAGTGGAATTAAGTGATATCTTACTTTTGCAAATTTTACGAAAAAAACATAACCACGTGAGCACATTGCCAGGGTCCCTCCCTGTGTCTTGGAAAGGGCCTACCAAAATGAGGGGCCCAAAGGTTACAGTTCATCAATTTCACTGTTATTTCACCTCTGATTGGACTACATTTTTTTTTTATTTACATCTTTATTGGAGTATAATTGCTTTACAATGGTGTGTTAGTTTCTGCTTTATAACAAAGTGAATCAGTTATACATACACATATGTTCCCATATCTCTTCCCTCTTGGACTACAGTTTTGTACTATGTGCAAACCCTGCTGCTCTGGTTAAATTTGCTCAGATAAGTTTTGACTTTTATTTTAATGTGCTCTAAATAGTCATCTGCTTATCAGATACCAAATCCAGCATTCAGGCATTTAAATAAACCTTACTATTTTAGTCCTATCTTTAAAATTGAAGCACTTGGTTTTCTTTGGTTCTCTCTCTCTTATTTCTTTTACAGTTTATTTTATAAACTCAGGATCAGTTTACTTCCATACAGTAGGCTGGGTAAATTTTTAATGTATTAGGGTATGGAGTAGAGTTTGTTCTCATTAGGTATTAAAAAATAACCTGTATATACATACACATATGTACATGTATGTGTTTATATGTATATGTATGTATATAAGCACACAAATGCAGCCTTGTGTAAAATTTCCAATACAGTTTTTAAAAAATAACATTTAAGTAATATTTATTGGGACTATTCTCTAATTACAAACATAAAATGTATTTAGTGCCAAAAACTGGTAATACAGAGATAAACACAGAAGAAAATATTTGTTCATATTGGACCATCCAAAAGATAACCACTGTTAAAAATTTGGTATATGTTCTTCCAGTAATTTCATATGCATATGTAGATATATATTATAGAAAACTATATATACAACATAGACATATATATGTTTTTTACTTAAAAATGGTATTCAATTCAGTTTTAATAGAAAAAACTCAAGTCAGAAAAGAATTAGAATAAAATGTATAACAAAAGTAGTTCCCATTTCCTACCTCAATGTAAAATGTTCCTCCATTTAAATATTTTAAATTGCATTGTATATAAACATTTTACACAAAAAATAATTGACAGCTAACTATTACATACTTATTTCTATTGGTTTTGTATACGTTAATGTTGCTGGTAAGTTAATTGCAATCAATCCTATCAATTTCTTCATTGATTAGAGAAGACAGAGTTTTGAGGGGTTCCTTTTGATATCAGTAATTTTATTAATAATATAATGGGGCTTCCCTGGTGGCACAGTGGTTGAGAGTCCGCCTGCCGATGCAGGGGACATGGGTTCGTGCCCCAGTCCGGGAAGATCCCACATGCCGTGGAGCGGCTGGGCCCGTGAGCCATGGCCGCTGAGCCTGCGCGTCCGGAGCCTGTGCTCCACAACGAGAGAGGCCACAACAGTGAGAGGCCCGCATACCGCAAAAAAAAAAAAATAATAATAATAATAATATAATGAAATCCAAAGCCTAGAAATACAAGGAAGTTATACCATTGCTCTAACTAGATCTGATGAAATAATTGGGTCTGTAATACTTTGTAGATTTAAAGATTTATTCCTATTATTATGATTACTTTTTTATTTTCAGGACATTTCAGAAATATTTTAGATTGAGACCAATTCTAAGTTAGATGCTATTATAACTGATGCACAATGAAGAGGTGGAGTTTGTCAGCTCATGGTTCAACCTAGCTCTTCTGTGAGTTGAGAAGAATAACTTTATATAGATAAGCCCTGCTCTCTCTATATCCTTGATGCTTAATTCACTCTTCTGGATTGGAAAACTTCAGAAATCTTTCAACTGAGTAACTGGTGGCCAAATTTTAAAATCTCAGGCTTTGGTATAATTCATCTCCTTTCTTCCCTTCTCTTTCCTCCTTTAATCTTCCTCTACACCTCTTTTCCCAACCCTTGCATCCTATAATCAAACACACTTAGTATTAAAACTAGGGACATAGGGAGAGCAATTATACTTTCAAATGTTTCCTTAAAATGAACTCTTAACTAAGTCAGTGGTTAAGATACTGAATCATTGTCTAATGTAGCTGATTTGGTCATTAAGACCACTATTAAGAGCATGAGTATTTCCTAACTTTTGAGTTTAATTTAAGGTATAGTCCCAACACAAGAAATCATCTATGACCTTAAGATTTTATGCAATATAAATTAGATAAATATTTTAAACAACATAGAAATTTTCCTCAATATTTTATGTATTTGTTATAGTCACAAAAGAAACAACCAAAGAGGAATTACAATTGTTAATTTTAAAATATATATAAAATTAGTTTCCTTTTGGTGTGACAAGCATAATTTTAAGTATTTTAGTATGAAGTGGCAAGTTTTCTGTGTAACTAATAGTCTTGTCAATCGCCATTTCTATCTACTGTATCTTTTGACAGTTGGAAGTATTTCAGTCAAAACTGACTTATGTTATCCACACAGTATCACAACAGACAGTAAAATAAAGGATGAGAAAATGGAAGGAAGGTGTGCAGAAGAGAGGAAAGGGAAAGAATTTATGTTTAAATCTTAATCTGTGAATATCTCTTGGACCTAAAATAAATAAGCTGCATGTCTTAACAGCTATCATTGTACTGAAAGGAAAGATTTACCCAAAGGATATAATCTTCCTTAGTTTAGAGAAAAATTATGGTTTCAAGATGCTTAGTTTGTTAGTCTCCTTAATGAGTTGAATTTCAATTTTTTTTTCTTAAATTTATTTGGCTTTATTTTCCATTTACTTTTAAATTAAACCATGTATATATACATATGCATATAATTTCAGTTCTAATATCTCATTGAAATAAACTGTAATCATTAGGATAATATAATTTTGTTGTACTCCTATTAATTATTTATATTTATGTACATAAGTTAGCTTATGATCATCTGTATTACTCTTGAACTCACACCATTAAAATGATTCAGTTTATCTTACCTGTATTCTTAATTATGTAGCCATACCGAAATCAACTTCTCTGTCAACTATTATCAGAATGCTAAAATTATTGTTGAGCTTTCCCTGACCTTCCAAGGCAGAGTTGTTCCTTTTTTTCTCCCTCTATGTTTTAATATAACATTTACCATTGGTATTATGGTTACACCTACTTCGGCCTAATGTAGGTGAATTCATAAAAGAAAGCAATCATGTCGTGTTAATATCCCTAATACCAAAGTAGGCTCATAAGTAATATCAATTGACTAATAGATGAATGGTATATACACACGTCCTAATTCTGATTTGTAGTAATTTTAGATTCAAAATAAGAAAGGAAGCTTTTATTCCAATCTCAAATATTCACTAGTTCTTCTTTGCATTAAAAAAAACTATTAAAAAAAATTTTAAAGCTATAATAATTTTTAGTAACTGATCTCTATATTGCTAAAATATATTTGATGTTGTTTTTAAAAGGGCAAATCTTATATACAATGAAAAGGCGTAGGGGAAGCTAACAATTTTAAAGGCTCCTTATGTCCCAAATCAAACCAGGTTACACAGGTCGATAGGATGGAGCTGAAATTCAAACTCAGATCTGGCTGTCTTCGAAACCATGCTTTCTCTTTATGGTATGGTTCGAAGGGGCCTGAGAAAGGTCCTATCTCAAGAATATTTTCCTGGATGATGGCTGAAATCATATCTTTAAAGTTCTGTTTATTTGAAGGTATCTAGTAGACAACATATTCAGCATCATTAGCCTTTAATCCCTGTGTGAATTAGCTCATCAGTTCCTTTAGACATCAGGAGGTAGAAGGCATAAGTCTAATATGCAAGACCCTCTCACAGGAAGGCCAGCAAGCCTTCATGGGCACTTCTGGGCAGCTTTTAGGCAATGTGTTCGCCTTGTTAGGAAAAGAGAGGAGTCAGGCTGGGTACTTGTCATCTATTAAGTATTTTCACCTTTGAGGCATCAGCTGAAATTTTGAAACAACAGAATCCTGTTCAACACGGAGTTACACATTGTTTTGTGATCATATTATTTGAGATCAAGAGATAGCTATAAGAACACAAATGTCTTTGACATCTCACTCTTGATCTAACTAGTAATGTTTCTTTCAATTAATGAATGCTCATGTCAATGAAAGAAGTGGGCTTGATCTGTCCCAAATGATAAGATGGAAGCTTTATCTATTGGTATGTTCAGCACTATCTGAGATGTCCATATAGTGAATGGCAAAAGTGAGGCACGATATTTGCCAAAGCACCGTTACGGAATAGTCAGGGCGGAAACTTGGTTGGGAAGGGAGAGGTGATAAAGAGCCCAATACCTAAACCCACTTCTCCCTGCCCGAGTTCAGAACAAGTTGAGAGAAAGATGGAGATCAACAGTATTAGTTTTATTAGCAATGAGAGCTGTATTGGAAGTTTGCATCTGAAGCAATAATAAACTTGCTTCTACTTAATTTTATAATTAAATCTTCTTCCCCGTCATAAGCAAAGCAGGAAAACTGAGTCCATCCTTGTGAATCTTAAAGCAAGTGGAAGTAAAGGATATGTGCTTTCCCATAGACGGGCTGACTTTCAAGAAATGGGAGGAAGGGGCTAAACTAGGCTGGACCAGCTCCTTTCCTGGTGTGCCAGACTGAGAGCTCACTCCTTGTTCCTTGATACAGTGAAGGGCAGAGAGAGGCCAATGGAAACATGAGGAATAGGAAATATGTACTCCCACTGATTAGATTTATAGGCTTGATGAGGAAGCAGGGTTAGAGGAAGGTTTTCATAAAAGTAGAAACTCGTACCTGTTCACAGAAGAGCGACTTGCAGCAGAAAGCTTGAAAAGACGCGAGAGATGAAATAACTAAATAAGCGTGGACCTGGAAAAGGTGGGAGAGGATGTGACGATGAGCATAAAGGTGTAGGCTGAAAGAGACAGAAGGAGAATTTTGCCTCATAAGTCAGGAAGGAATAAAACAAGTGTAGGATTGTATATGGATACTTGTATAGCAATGGTTGGAGGTTGAAGTAATTGCTGTTTGAGGACTTCAGTGTCCTGATTGATCTTCTAAAATAAACCTGAGAAGAAGCATAGGCAGAGGGCTGTTTAGGGGCTCGGAGGGACTAGGTAGATTTGAAGTCCACAAATATATAGTATCTCCAGCCCGCCTGGTTCTATGGTTTATTCCAGCAGTTAGCAGTAGCCTGAGCTTGTAAACATGCAGAATAACGGTAACAAGAGCTAACGTTCATTGGAGGCTTACTGTGAGCCAAGTGTTCTTCTGATTCCCTTACATGAATTACCTCTCTTCATTCTCATATACCACCCTATAAGGCAGACAGTTATCCCCAATTCATTGATGCTGCACAAAGAGATTCAGTAAGGACCCAAGGTCAGTGTTAGTATGTGATGGTCTAGACCAGAACTCATAGTCACAATGAGTACATGATACTACCTCTTTTAAAAAAAATAGCATTTATTGAGTGCTTTCTTTGTATCAGGCACTGTTCAAAGTGCTTTAGCTGTATTCATGTGTTTAAACTTATACACGACCTGATGAGATAGTTCTGCTATTTCAGAGGACATACCCATGTTGCTGTGAGGTTAAGTAATATAGGCTAAGATCAGAGAGGAAATAAGAGGTAGAGTTGGGAATTCAGATTTAACTAATTAACCACTAAGTTATATTGTGCAGTTGAATGGATTCTGGTTTGGGGCATGGCCATGTAGATATGACAGGATGGTGGATGTTAGGGACTTGAGTCATTAAAATAATCAACCATGTGACTCATATTAGTAGGAGAAAAAGTGAGGGCAAAAAGGAGACAGTAGATTAGGAAAAACTTGCAGAATCCCTGGACTTGAGATCTTTAGGGAGTCAATCTTATGGTCAGTAAAAATAAGAATGTGAGAACTAGTAGACTAGAAAGTTAAGAGGGTGAGATATTGGTGTCTAAGCTTACTGAATTATTAACACAGAGCAGGTCTGGACAACGGGTTTTTGTAGAGTGTGGTTAACACTGTGTAAGGGTGAAGGTCAGTGAAGGTGAAGGAGTCAAAGAACTGTGAAGATAAACTATTGGAATGGTTGCCCATCTGTATATGAAATCACCTAAAATTATGCCAGAACACATAGTCGAAGGAAAGCCTGAACCACGGTGCCAAAGGCTGTCATGAATATGGGGAGAATGACCAGCAAGTCTGGGACATAAGGAGGGAGAAAAAAGAGATATTCAGACCGCAAGAAGGTAGATTTGACAGTGGTTTGAAAGTGACATTGGAGAAATGAGATGATGCAAATCTCTCCCTGGTCACTGTGATACAGGGAAATACTGAAATGTTTTGCTCAGTAAGGCAGCAAAGGAAGTGGTGCTCTCAAGGAGAAGGCAGCTTCAATTGTAATAAAAAAAGGTAGAGGATGTATTTATTGAAAAGCTTGAGGGCATAGGGAAGTGGGTTAGCATAGACTGGAGACGGGATCCACAGGGCAAGGCAGAAAGAATTATAGGCAAGGGAATCAGGAGTGTTGGGAAAAGTAACAGGGTTTTGAGGATGAGTATACCAGAAAATGTAAAGGAAAGCTGTGATTAATTTAGCAAAAATTTATTTGGGCATAATCAATTTGACCAAAAAACAGACAAATAGTTGCTTGATCCAGCTATCTCCTATTACAGGGAAATTTAAGTTGCTTTGCTTATGTTTTAATTTCAGTAAGCACAGTGATATTATAGACTGGAAGTGAATTATGGATTAAAAA
Organism: Stenella coeruleoalba; assembly: GCF_951394435.1. Classification (NCBI taxonomy): domain Eukaryota; kingdom Metazoa; phylum Chordata; class Mammalia; order Artiodactyla; family Delphinidae; genus Stenella; species Stenella coeruleoalba. Next base: position 139,772,649 of record NC_137169.1, read on the forward strand.
GTACAAGGGCAGTACTATTTCCTCAAATCTTGAAAAAAAAAATCACATACAAAGTTGTAAAACAACCCAGTAGTACACCCATAAAAGTAGAGACTAGACTATTATTCGTTTTAGACCAGATCAGTTCTTTTCATCAAAATATTAATTGGCCAACTTCTTTTGAAAAAATTACTTTTCTGCTAATTATTTTGTGGCCAAATTATGTTACCACTGGAGGAGCTTACAGTTTAAGTAGTAATAAAAGATAGTAGGGTTGTAAAGCATATTGGATGGGATTTTCCAGGCTCCCTACCATCGAGGAGACCAGAGCAAAATAGGAAAGCAAAAAAGATAACATAAAAAAGTTAAGATAAAATTTTTATTGGAGATAACATACAGAAAAGTAAAAAAATCCTAATCACCCAGTTCAGTTGTCACAAAGTGGCAGGTATAATCTGTACCTAACAGGTACTAATTAATAGTTTCCATACGAGAAGCCACAGGTCTTCAGAACAAAACTACGCGAGAGCACAGTGATCTGAAAATGCGGTGGTCTTTAGGATATGGACACAAGACTGTAGCCAACCAGATTAAGGCAACATAGCATTCCATGCCCACGAGGCAGTCAGTCCTATACTTCGATACAATTTAAAATGACTTTCTCTTGTTTGCTTAAAAAAATCCTTCTTCAAAGACTCGTGGGATAGCAGTTTTTTGCAGAGCCCCATAGAACACTGGGAATAAAGTGTGACAAATGCCACTGGTACCTTTTCTTTAACAAAAGAAAATTTTCATTTACTTGCCTGTTTCTATAATGCCAAGTATTTTTCTTTTAGCAACTAATTGTCTTGGAAGTCATCTTTTAAACCCAAACTATGGAATCATTTTCAAATCAAATCATCTGTAGAAGAACCAAGCAAGGGAAAACACTAGGTTTCCAGAGGGAGTAGAAAACAGGTGTATAATGGAAGGTTTCTAGGGGGATGGTGGTCATAAAAACATCCTTCATAAAAACATGTTTCTTCTATTTTCCTTAGGGGATTCAGGCTTCCTTTGTGTGTATGATGAGCCGGTTCAGAATGTATGGAAATCGTATATCAGAGGAATCACAATAGGGAGTTTTCAGATCACTGTGAATGGAGTTTCCACTTCCACGGCTCTACTGAGAATAACTCTTGATCGGGTCACCCAGGAATCTCCGAATTATAATTTCATGTGACCTCTCAGAGGTCTGCACACTGCTCACCACACCCATGATCTTGTAACCTTCTTTGGCCTTAGTGACACTATAGTCAGCTTTTCCTCCCACTCTTTGGTCATTTCTTCTCACTTTTCTTCAATAATTCTTGTGTATCTTGTTTACTCTGTCATATGAGTGCATATGTAGTTTTTTTAAATATCAAATTTATTTAAGTTTCTGTTCCTTTGTACATCATCTTGTTTTCTGGGAATGTCTTTCCTCACTTTACACACCAAACAAATCCCTTCTCCTCTTTCATGATCCGGCTCAAACACCAGACATTTTATGCCCACAGAATGCACTACTCCCAGGATGGCTATCTCTCCATGTCAATACTAATTTCAGTATTTTATAATTATTTATAAAGGCTGTGACTCAAATGGAAAGACAGAAAGCAAAGCCAAAGCTGGAGAGACTGCTAAGGTAGCAGACAAAAGAGAAGGTAAAGGAAGCCACACTGGTGGTGGGTAGATGGGGTTTACTGCAGGTTGGGGAAAGGAGAAGGTCTAGAGAAATTACGTAAGTGGGAAAACAAGCCACTTGCATCCAGTTCTTGCAGGGATCAGTAAAAGACTGACCTGACATTTACAGATAAAGAGAGAAAGGAATTGTTTAATGGGGAAGATTTCCCAGAAAATCTTTTACATGAAATCTTTCTCAGAAATTCTTTCAAAATGCAATATGGTTAAAGGGAAATCCTGACTGGGGAAAGACAACAAAATATTCTTTCAGTCCCAAGATTTTTTGAGTCATCATGATATTGCTATAGTTTGGAAGCCTCAAACCAGCCTCCACTTCTTTTTTCTTCCTCACATTCAATGGATTACAATATGATTTCTGCCACAAGAACAGAATCTGCTTCTGCAGAGGTCACCTGTCACCCTCTAATTACCATTCCAGGTATACAGTGTCTGTCCTTATGCTGTTCCACCCTCCCTGACATCTGACCCCGGTGACCTCCTCCATGAAACCACCTTCTCCCTGATGTCCTGCCCCCACCCCCACCCCGCTGTTCGCTCTTTCCATTGACCTTCACTTTGTGAGCTTCCCTTCTCCCATTTACTTCCTATATACATATCCCTAAGACTTCTTAGAAAAAAGTCCCTCAGTCTCTAGTCTCCCCTTCAGTGACTCCATCCATTTTCACACCTTCAGCCATTTTTATTCAGAAAACGCTCCGGTTGCTAGCTATGACCTCTTTCCTAAGTTCCAGACTGCTCCGACAACGCCACACTGGACCTTTCAACCTGAATGCTTTGTGGGAAGCTCAGTCCTAACATCCCCCAAACAGAGATGAACATTCCCACATAACTGCTCTTCTTGTGAACTCTTGCTGGGGTTCTAAAGGCAAGATTTTCTGTAACTCCACACTCCCTTATATTCGTCGTCGTCTTTTTTTTAAACATCTTTATTGGAGTATAATTGCTTTACAATGGTGTGTTAGTTTCTGCTTTATAACAAAGTGAATCAGCTACACATATACATGTATCCCCATATCTCCTCCCTCTTGCGTCTCCCTCCCACCCTCCCTGTCCCACCCCTCTAGGTGGTCACAAAGCACCGAGCTGATCTCCCTGTGCTATGCGGCTGCTTCCCACTAGCGATCTATTTTACATCTGGTAGTGTACCTTATATCTTGATTAACCTATTATCCATGTCTTTTGATTCTGTTTCTATAAAATACTCCCTTTCCATGTCATTCTTCTATTTCCACTGGTCTTTCTTCTTACTTCTGAATAAACAGGCTTTGCTTCCTTTTACAGCCTTCTGGTCTTGTATCACTTATTCAGATAAACATGGATTGATTGTCTACTCTGAGCCAGGTATTGAGATGGGTAATAAGTCAGGATTCTCAGCTCTTCTTTAAAAACAAAACTAAGCTAATGCCTAGACACGTGCTTCAAAGATTCCACCTGAGTTGATCTAGGGTGGAGCTTGGACGTAGTAGTTTTCAAGTTGCCCAAATGAACTTACTGTGTAGCCAGAGTTGAGAACTACAAACTTAAGTATATAAACGTCAGGAAAATGGGCGTTATTCTTACCCTGATGGAGCTTAAATTCTAGTTGGGGAGGTAGACATTAAAGAACAAATAGTCATATATGTGAATAACTTAAAGTGATAAGTGCCATGAAGAAAATGAACAGGGAACTTTGGGGGAAATAATATAGTAGGACAATGTGTACGGGTTCACAAAAGGTCTTTCTAAAGGAGTGATATTTAATGTGAAGCTTTAAGGATGCATATAATTTGGCCAGGCAAGTAAGCAGATGGAAAAAACATTTTTGATGAATTTGAGTCATGGAAGAGCCTGGCATGTTTTGAGGAAATGAAAGAAAGCCAATGTGGATGGTGTGTAGTGACGGATGGTTAGAGTGGCTTAAATGAGATTGGAACAGAACAAAGGACTTTGTTAAGAACTTGTTAGGTTTTCTTAGGTGCATTGAAAAACGATAAAGTCTTTTTCTTTTTAAGATTTTTTTTGATGTGGACCATTTTTAAAGTGTTTATTGAATTTGTTACAATGCTGCTTCTATTTTATGTTTTGGTTGTTTGGCCATGAGGTATGTGGGATCTCATCTCCCCGGACCAGGGATCGAACCCACACCCCCTGCATTGGAAGGTGAAGTCTTAATCACCGGACAGCCAGGGAAGTCCCCATTTATAGTCTTTTAGGGACCAAAACCATTTTTTTATTTGTAGTTATTACTCTGGCTTCCCTGTAGAGGGTAAGAGGGGTTCAAAGCGGAGCAGATGGAGGGGGACTAAATATAAGTTTGAAGCTTGTTTTAGGGTAGTTTTAGGTTCGCAGCAAAATGGAGTGGAAGGTCTAGAGATTTCCATGTACTTCATGCCTCTGTACATTTCTTCATCTAGATTTGCCTCTTCTGGACAGTTTACATAAATGGAATTATACAGTATGTGGTATTGCATCTAACTTATTTAGCATAATGTTTTTGAGATTCTTCCATGTTATAGTATATGTAAGTATTTCATTTTATTGTTGAATAGTGTTCCACTCTATGGGTAACTGCATTCTGTTAATTTATTAACCTGTTGATAAACATTTGGATTACATCGAATTTTTGGCATCTGTGAATAATGCCACTATAAACATTTGCATGCAAGTCTTTGTGTGGACATATATCTTCATCTCTCTTGTATCAATTCCCAGGAATGGGATTGTTGTGTTATATGTTAAACATGTGTTTAACTTTTTTAAGATAGGCTGTTTTCTGAGTAATGTTAGGTTCACAGCAAACTTGAGCGGGAAGTTGCCATATAAAGTCAGTCCTGCATATCCTCAGATTCTGCATCCGTGGATTCAACCAACCATGGATTCAAATATTCAAAGAAAAAAAACCCAGAAAGTTTGAAAAAGCAAAACTTGAATTTGCTGTGCATAGGCAACTGTTTACACAGCATTTACATTGCGTTAGGTATTATAGGTAATCTAGAGATGATTTAAAGTATTGGGGTGTGTGTGAAGATTATATGCAAATACTACACCATTTTCTATAAGGGATTTGAGCGTCCTCGGATGCTGGTATCTGCGGGTTTGGTGGGGGGGATCTTGGAACCAATCCCCTGAGGATGCCAAGGGACGACTGTACTGTCTACACCCCTCCCACATCATTACCACCCAAAGTCCATAGTTTATATGAGGGTTCACTCTGGGTGAAATATTACACCCTACTCTCATCTTGCTTGTATGGTTTCTGAGGAACAGCTGGATGTAATTCTTATCTTTCCTTCTTTATAAGTGAGGTGTTTATCCCCTCTGCTTCTTACAAGATTTTTTATCTTTGATTTCTTGAAGTTTGAATATGATATGCCTAGGTGTAGGGGTTTTTTTCATTTTGTTTTGCTTTGTTTTGTTTTTTTGGCATTTATCCTGCTTGGTGTTCTCTGAGCTTCTTGGATCTGTGATTTGGTGCCTGACATTAATTTGGGGGAAATCCTCAGTCATTGTTACTTCAAATAATTCTCCTATTCCTTTCTTTCTTGCTTCTTCTTCTGGTTTTCCCATTATGTGTATGGTAGACCTTCTGTAGTCGTCCCACCATTCTAGGACATTCTGTTACATTTTTGTCAGACTTCTTTTGCTTTGCTTTGCTTTTCCATTTTGGACATTTCTGTTGATATATCCTTTCCTCAGCCATGTCTGGTCTCCAAATAAATCCATCAAAGACATTCTTCATTTCTGTTACAATGTTTTCGATCTCTGACATTTCTTTTTGATTTCTACTTAGAATTTCCATGTCCCTGCTGTCATTGCCCATCCATTCTTGCATGCTGTCTACTTTATCTGTTAGATGCCTTATCTTATTAATCATTGTTATTTTGAATTCCTGGTCTGATAATTCCAATACCCCTGCCGTATCAGAGTCTAGTTCTGATGCTTGCTCTGTCTCTTTCAACTGTGTTTTTTGCCTAGGTTTCCACTGGGTCTGTTTCTATACGCTTCGTGCACCAGTAGGGCCTGCTTCAGACTTTTACCTTCTAAAGGAGAATGTGAAAATCAACAGATCCACATCATATGTAGAATTAAGTGCAATCTTGCAACCTTCTAGAATTTGGCCTCAATTTATCTTCACAAGCTCATTTCTGACTATAGCTTCATGCTTAAACTGGCCAAAGTGATGTTCACTGAACAGTGGCCTATGTTTTCCCACAAATATGTCTTTGATTTTACCCTTCCCTTAGCCTGGATTACCTTTCTTCCTTTTATTATTGCCAAAATTTGGGCTTCCCTGGTGGCGCAGTGGTTGAGAGGCCGCCTGCCGACGCAGGGGACACGGGTTCGTGCCCCGGTCCGGGAGGATCCCACATGCCGCGGAGCCGCTGGTCCTGTGAGCCACGGCCGCTGAGCCTGCGCGTCCGGAGCCAGACAATTATTGCCAAAATTCTACCCATCTTTAGAACAAATTCAAATACTTTTTCCACACGGTTTTCTAAAGGGTATATACCTTTACCATAACTTTTGGTGTATACTTCTTTTAAACAGTTATTAAAAGACACTTACTACAGGCTGGTTGTGTTATTGTCAGTCATAAAATCATTCTCCCCATGCCCCCTCCGAGAATGGCCTGATGGGAGTGATCACTTTTTATTTATCTCTGTACCCACCTTAGATCCAGCAAAGTGTTTCTAAGTTAGAAGATGCTCAATATTTATTGAATTAAATTAGTATATGGAGAATGGTATCTTATTTAAATTTCTTCATTTTAATCAACATTTCATGAGAATATTTTAACATATAATAATGCTTAGTATATCCGAATGATTTATAAAAATCATTTGTTAACCTAATAAAGCTGGCTATATCTGGGGGCTCTGCATTTAACGTACCCCCTCTATAATTTGACTGAAGACATTTAAGCGTATTATTTCTTAATGGAGTGAAAGACGAGAAAAAGCATTTGTAGTTTAAAGAAAAAAAAAACTCTTGCCTTAGATAGATAAGAACCATACCAAATATATCCTTTGTGAATCGCTAATGTTTCCATGAAATTATTATTCCTTCTGGGATGCTGTATCTGAGGGTTAACATGACTGTTGTCTGTATCTGAGAAATGACCATGTTTCCTTTTAGTTCTCAGCAAGAGTAATTGAATGTAGACTATCTTACTAAACGCTGGCCTGTGACAGTGTGTTAACACTCTGTCTCCTAACGGCAGGGCAATTATTTGCGGAGTGGGATTTTTATAAATCCCCTGGCACTAGTATGTCCCGATAATTATGATGAAGAGCATTGGTCAGTGTTGACTCAGCAGTCCCCACCCCGGCAAATATTTCATTCGCAGTTCCCTGGCCCACTTCCACTTTTCTAGTTATTAGAGACCTTTACTACTCTTCTGTGCTTGCCTAGTGTCTTATATTTTAAAAGCATTTTTTACTAAAACTTAGAACTCAAACATATTTTAGACAGCCCGCCATTTAGAATTGTTCATCTCTCATGATATTCACAAAATCTGGTTCATGGGGCAAGAAAATACTTCTTTAAAATCTTTTCTTTAATTGAAGTATAGTAAAATTTACAATGTTGTGTTAGTTTCAAGGGTACAACAAAGTGATTCAGTTATACATATTATTTTCCATTATAGGTTATTTTAAGATATTGAAGGGAAAGATACTCATTATTTTATAATAACTTATAAGGGAAAATAATCTGAAAAAGAATATATATATAACTGAATCACTTTGCTGTACACCTGAAACTAACACAACATTGTAAATCAACTATACTTCAATAAAAAAATTTTTAAAAAAAATTGAGTATAGTTCCCTGTGCTATACAGTAGTTCCTCGTTGTTCACCTATTTAATATATAGTAATGTGTATTTGAAGAAAATACTTTTTGCTGTGTTATTGTCATTTGCAAGAGTAAAACTTGAATTCTCCCACGTACCCTGTAGAGTTCTTCATTCCTAGAATAAGCAATTACTTTGAAATCATGAGAAATTACTGTTTCTAATCTGATAAAATCTGAAATTGAAGCACTAGTAATCATGCTATGGGAATTATAGGCGTACGTGGTCAAATTCTTTTTATTTTACAGAAACTCGTTTTAAAAGTAAACCTCAATAACAAAGAGAAGAGAAAAAATTAGACTTTGGCTTCCCGCAGGCAATTACAAAATAAAGGTCAGTGTATGAGTGGAAAATGACGATAAAAACATTCTTCATGAAATACAGCAGTAGATGCTCCAAATATAACAAGTATATCCATTTGTTTTCAAGTCAACTGCATTTTTTAAAGTACTTGCCCTTAGAATTCTTCAGTAGAAGAATAAAAACTGAGAAGAAAAGAGCCAACTGATATGATAGATTGTTAGAAATATGGAATGGTTCAAAATATTAATGTAATGCTAAGGGTGACCGGGTAACAAATGGTACATTTGCTCGCTGTTCAACCTGGCATAATTAATATTCTAGGTCATGCTTAAGTTCCCATGATGGAAGGTCTGAAGGGGGGAAATTCAAGAAAAATATATATCTATTATATAACTCATTGCCTTTTTTTTTTTCCTTTCATTTTGACGAGTCAGAATCATAGCCTTTAAAAAAAATCAGTGCTTTCACACCTCATTTGCTGTATTCACCACTGGGCCACCAGTCAGCAGCCGGGCCTGATACAGGGAGGTCAGTAAGAAGCTATTAGCAGAGTCCTCTCCTGAGATTTCTTGGGTCTTATTGAGTTGAATGTTAGCATGACAGTACTGCAAATAACTCAGTTGTAGGCTTCTTTTTTTTTTTTTTTTTTTTAACAGTTAGCACAGATTTCCCCATAGTGTTGGTCACTCTAGAAAATTATTGCTGAAAATGAAGTCCCCAAAGCTAGCTTGGCATTAGCCCTCCTAAGTTGTGAAAAATGTGAAAACGGAAAAATATGTCATAGTCCCCGAGGATTAACTTTGTCTTCTGTGACTCATAGTAATACTTTTTAAAAAATCCATAGCAAACCATTATTCACAAAGTGGCTTACAAATTAATGAAATATAGCAATTGAGATAATAGTTCGGGTTGTTTTGTTAACTTAAAGAAATAATAATTAAATGGATACTATATTAATGTAAGTAGATAGGGTCTCTGCTTGCTGTAGGCATTGAGGGGGGCTGGACCGTTTTCATTGACAAAAGTTAGCCAAATGTATTAAATTAATTTCTAAAATACTGACACCTTGAAGATTTTAAATGATACATTTTCCATTCAATTAAAATATATTTTCTATCTATATATGATTTAAATTGCAAAGAGAATACACATGAGGAGATCTCCATATAGGTTGCAAAATATAATTTAAGAAAGCTATCATGTCTACTGATCTATTTGCATTTCCCATCTAGCCTATGTATACATGTGCATGCAAATGTGAAGGAGATCAAGGAAGATTTCTAATGGGGGTAAAGTTAATAGCTGGTAGCAGTTATTCAGGTAGATAGATATTTTTAAATGGTAAATTATAATCTAGTTATATTGTATGCATTTTACCATTTTAATCTGTAAGATTATGGAAATGATAAACTAACAGACTTCAGTTAATTAGGTCATCACTAAACAGAATGGTATTCTCTTATATCTCTTTCATAGACTATGTAGATTTAGTTCTATTTTATGTCAGAATAGTCTTTTTAGTATAAAATTTATTGTTTTTCTCTCATTACAATTGATATAGTCTCATCTTAGAAAATCACCCTAAAAATCATCTTAAAAATTACCATCCACTTAAAAATTACTGTTCACCAAAAGCTATTTTGAATACATATTTGTATTAATTTTCTTACATTAACATCATTAAAAATATCTGTTTACGTGTCCACCTTGTTCTGTATTTAGTATTATAGTAAGAGAACGTTAACATGACATTAAAAATGGCTTATACAATGCCTATAATGTTTCCAATACTTTTATCTTATGTAAATTGTATAGGGAAAAAAGTCTCAAAGAAGAGCCAATCCAAGAAAAAATTTAAATAGGTAAATATATTTACATTAACTTTTTCCTTAGCGTAGGAAAAACTTGAATTGGAGATGACTCAGTGGGTCTGTGATAATTTAGTTCTAGATCACAATGTATTCAAAAGCAAATTAAACCTGAAGTGTTAAGAAAGATGAAAAGGATATAATCTATAATTTTGAAGGAAGTCAATCAGATTTTGAAATAAACTCAAACATTTTACTAAAATATTTATGTGGCTTGAGAAAGTAAGAGTAAAATAGAGACTTTATGGGCCTTTCTGAACAGTGCATTGTTTTTCTACATAAGCATTTAGCATTCATTTTTTGAGTGTCTACTGTATGTTAAGAACTTTGCTAAGCCCTGAAGATGCAAAAATACCTAAAATAGAGTCCCTGTGCTCCAGCGGCTTGCTTAGGGAAGATGGACACACACAAAGATAATTTTGAAACAATGTAATAAGTAGTGTGATAGAGTTGTCCCCAGGCTATTAAGGAAGCATTGGGGATAGGACACGGAATCTAGCCTGAGTTGGTATTAGATAGAGGTTTATACTTACTGAGGAGTTAGGCTAGAAATATAAAATTTCCTAGGATAGTTTTTCAAAGACAACTACCATAGGTAGTCATAATACTTTGGACTTGCTTATTCCAAGAGGTAAATATAACAACCAGAAATATTTATGGGTATGATGGTGGCATGAGAGAAAAGCACAGTTTTAGGAAAAAACAGAGAGGTTTAATGGATACATTCTTTACATTAGTCTAGAATATCTACAGAGCAACTAAACAAGTCATCCTATCGTTTAAAATTTAGCTTTTCTTTATGAATATGCATTTGTATATAGGAAAGGAATAAAAATATAGTTCTAAGCAGTTTGTATATTCAAAGATCACTGAATTTTCAGAGAGTGGAATGTGCTAAACCTGAATTTAACATTTATCCTGCATACATCTATTGAACCTCCACTGCATAGCAGTCACTGTGTTAAATAAGTCTGGACTATTTTGACGCAATGTGTGACAAGGTCAGTGATAGACAGCAAGGGTAATGTGATGATATAGAAATAATGCTCCTAACCATGTGAATGCAACTCATTAAATACAGGGTGTTATTTTGAATGATTGTATACATATGTATACACATACATACATATACACACATGTATGTTTGTATATTATATATATATATACATATACCAGTTTATTATTTTAAAGAACTTAAAATGGTGGCCATTAATTAGGCTGTATAATGAATAATCTTTCAAATAATCAAATATTTATTAAATTCATACTTTGTACCTGAAACTGGTTCAAGCATTATATATTTGAGTTTGTGTGAGTGAACGTATAACTTACAGAGCTGGTTAAGTATACATATACATAGTTAATGGTTAGAATACAAAATGAATGCCTTAAGGTCCTGTTATTTTTTTCTCAAATACAATTATATCAAATATGCCATGTGTAGCAGATAGAAACTATGGTTTCTATTAGTTGTTTTTAACATGTTTAGTCTTCAACCATGAATCATTCTGAAATTGTTGGTCTGGAGACAAAGTATATTTTGTAATATCCTTAGACTAAGGTCCTCCTCTAGTTAAGAACTAGAGTTGTAGTTTAACATAGTCCTTAAACATATGAAAATTTGTATGGTGCAATTTTATCTTCCCTTTATTCTATGTGAAAATGAAGGATAAAAATCAAAATGATGAGCTTCCCTGGTGGCGCAGTGGTTGAGAGTCCGCCTAACGATGCAGGGGACACGGGTTCGTGCCCCGGTCCGGGAAGATCCCACATGCCGCGGAGCGGCTGGGCCCGTGAGCCATGGCCGCTGAGCCTGCGCATCCGGAGCCTGTGCTCCGCAACGGGAGAGGTCCCGACAGTGAGAGGCCCAGGCCCGCGTACCGCAAAAAAAAAAATAAAAATAAAAAAATAATCAAAATGATGTTGTTCTTCTTTAGGTTCCAGGTATATACAACTCACCTTTCAGAAAAGATCCTGATCCATGGGAGTTGCGGTTACAGCAGGCAAAGCCTTTAACACACCGAAGACCTAAAGTGAAGACGAAGCACTCCGTCAGCCTTAGCAGCTGGCTGGCTTGCACAAGTGCCCGGTCCTTTTCTCGGTCCGGAACTCTGCCACCCATTGATAGGAAACGATGTCAGGTACTCATTAGTCTTTTTTTTTTTTTTCAGTTTAACTTTTCTGTCTTCGTACTTTTATTATTCACTTTTTTCTTTTTTATTGGAGTATAGTTGCTTTACAATGTTGTGTTAGCTTCTGCTGTACAATGAAGTGAATCAGCTATATGTATACATACATAAGAATTGTGTCAGTGATCGTATTCTGTTTTTTTAAAAAAAGTTATTGTTTTGTCTTTGTGGCACGAAAAGAAAATTATTTTTTTACAAAATCTAATTTTTTTTTTTTTTTTCGCTGTGCTGTGCAGCTTGTGGGATCTTAGTTCCCTGACCAGGGATTGAATCTGGTCCATGGCAGTGACAGTGCCGAGTCCTAACCACTGGACTGCCAGGGAATTCCCCAGAATCTAATTTTAAATAATAAAAATGAAGTACATTTAAAATATATATCAAAGAAATAAATATTTCCTTGGCATTGAATTTTATTGTTCTGGGTGTGAAATTAACACGTAGGATGTTTGGCTAGGATGTAGCCTTTTTATGTAACAATACTGTAATAACTGTGCCTGTTATAACCTGTTGTTGCTAGAAAAATCCTATGTATTATCAAATTTATCTAATTTAGCCTCTCATCTGGTGGTTCATATGATTCTATACATTTGTAAACATAATTTGCATGGGAGTCATTTAAAAAGTATAAGCTGGAGAATTAAAGAGGGCCCAAAACAATGCAAAACTCAAGCAAAGACAAAATCTTCACTCTGGATTAGAGTATAGCATGATTGGCAAATGACTTCCTAGGGCTAAAGGGTGGAGTGGGATGGGTTGTGATGATTGTCACTGTCCTAGAAGTTCCAGAGAGCAACATTTCTGTCACCCCCAGAACTGCTGCCTCTTAGCTTCTTACACAGGCTTGCCTCTGTGTATCTATTGCTGTATAATAAATTATATTACATTTATGTATAAAGCCTGATGGCTTAAACCAACACACGTTTCTTTTCTCACAGTTTCAGTGGGTCAGCGTTGTGGGTACAGCTTAGGTGAGTGCCTCTGACTCAAGATCTCTCATGAAGTTTCAGTCAAGGTGTCAGCCGGGACCGTGATTTCATATAAAAGCTTAGCTGTGGAGGAAGGAGAGGAGGGTAGGGAGATCCTCTAGTAGGGTCACTCACATGGTTGGTTGTTTTCCTGTCTCTGTCTCTCCTCCCTCAGTCTCTATAGCGCTCCCCTCCCTGGAGGAGGAAGTGCCAAGCTTCTAATCACTTGGTCTTTCTGGTGACCAGTCTCACCCAGAGGCTATCTAGGGACTCCAGCCTAAGTCACCTTATTAGCTTAAACTCAGGTGTATTCTTGTTATGAGTAACAAAAGATACTCCTATCATCGGGAAATTGCAAAGGTTTTAGGAGCTCTGTGCCAGGAACCAGGGACAAAGACCAAATATATATATATATTTTTTTGTACGCGGGCCTCTCACTGTTGTGGCCTCTCCCCTTGCGGAGCACAGGCTCCGGACGCACAGGCCCAGCAGCCATGGCTCACGGGCCCAGCCGCTCCGTGGCACATGGGATCTTCCCGGACCGGGGCGCAAACCCGTGTCCCCTGCATCAGCAGGCAGACTCTCAACCACTCTGCCACCAGGGAAGGCCTATATTTCTTATTATACCCACAATGGTGTAAATATAAAGACACATGGAAAATACATATACATTTATATAAAGGTATACATTCATATGTATGGGGAATACACATCTGTATGGAAGATTTTATATGTGTATATATACATACACATATACATATACAGGTACACATACCCACATGCATACTCGTAAGGTACATTTATCTAACATACCACAAAATAATTATCCCTGCTAATTGTTTCCTTTCCCTTTCCTTCTTTCCCCATCTCCTTCCTCCTTACCCCTGGTCGTCCTCCCCCACCCCCATTATATCCTCTCATCCTTCTTTTCCTTCTTTCTCTTATTTTTCCTTCTTTCCCATCTTCTCTTCCCACCTTCTCTCTTATCATCTTTGACTTCTTCCTTTCTCCCTTCCTTCCCACTTTTTTTTTTTTCTTTCCTTTCCTGTTTTCACAGAATGGGATTCTTAATGTGGTTTTCTTTGACTGAACCCCATTTCCTGTACTTATCTATAATAAAAAGGTACCCACATCACTGGGGACATTTGAGATTATATATACTACAGTCCAAATGATACTATTTATACTCTAACAGTCTGTCTGCACTTGTGAGGTGAATTTCTTAAATGTGTGAGACAATAATAGCAAGTTTAAAAGTTTTTTCACTATTATTTAAGCTTTGAGAAAAGTTTATAAATACAAGATGACTCTAATGTGGGTTATTAAAAATATAGAAGAATATAAGTATATTTGACTCATAATTGGACTTGATTGAAGGCAAAGAAAGTCAAATATTGGAGAACTGTAGCTAAGAGCCCACGAAGTCTCATAGGTTCAGGTTGAATCCTGAATGGTCTACACCTTCTAGGAATTAGTATTTGGAAATGAGTACAATGAGCAGAGTGAAATTTGGGATGCTACCTCATTCCAGGTATGATTGGTATAAGTGATCACTTGAGATCTAAGAGTCTATCCACAGAAATAGAAGTCAACAGAAGCTTTGGCATAAGAGAACCTTGACAGTAGAGGCCAAGTTTGCTGACTAGGAAGGTGGTCCATTAAGCTCAAAGGCAAGACATTAATTGTCTAAGATATAAATGTATGGATCAGGCACTGAAACATAGAAAATAGACATAGACATAGAAAAATGGACATTCTTAAGGAGGATTGTGGTCATGAAGATTATAGTTAATGAAAAAAGAAGAGTGGGTCTATTTTATTCTAAATTTTGCTGCTTAAGTAGGGCTTCCTCTTTCATTTCCTAATCTTGTTGGAAATAGCAAGTTCCAGAACAAGTAGTGGAGTAAGCCTCAAATGGGTGCGTGTTATATTGATACATCAACAAAGGTCAGACGGCAGAGATTGGCCACCAAGAAGACTTTATTCCTTGTGAATGCAGGCCCCTTCAAAGTCATAGCCTTGATCTTTCGTTTATATACTTGATGCTACTACTGTTCAAAATCTTTTTCAAACTCCTCTAGAAACTAAAAGTAAGAGCAGTAAGATAATAATAAAGCTAGGAGTACAATTTTTGCATATTTACTAGGTTCTAAGTACAATGCTAAGAGTGTTACTTATATTGTCTTATGTATCTTAAGGGCAATTTTGTGAGATAGTTATTATTCCATCTTACATACGAGGAGAAGAGGTCTAGAGAAGTAATTTGCCCCTAATAACACAACCAAATATTATTTTGCAAACCACAGAATTTGTCAAAGTGAAAGATTAAAAATCTATAGAAAATATCCTCTTTTGATTTCTTAATCCTGAACTTGGAATCATGTTACTGTATCTTTAAAAAGTAAAGTTCCAATAAAAATCCATTAACTACTTTCAAATATAGCAATCCTCCTATCCAGCTGTGAAAAGTACTAGATGATACTTATTTGCCATTTGTGTTATTTACGGTCCATGACTTTTATGGTAACTGGTTCCTATTATTGGTTTCTATTAATGTAAAACATAAGTGAACATAAATGAGGCGTGAATCATTTCTTTTTATTAGCCCCCCAGTCTTCACTCAGTGCTTGCAGTAACTCCAGCTGCGTCTTGTTAGTGATAACCTATTTAAAGAAGAGATCTTTAAGGACAAGGGATATGATTAGAAATCTTTGTCTATTTTATATCACTTCTCTCCTGCACAACAAAGGTGGCAAAACAAAATGTAATCGATGGCACAGCAAAATCTCGAGCCACCTCTGATTTGTATTGTGTTTCATATGATACTAACTAGATAACCAGTGGGTTCTAGTAACTAATATAAGTAACTACTAATTTAAAGGTGGAATATGTTGTAAACCCCTTCACACCATTGCAACTTATGAACTTTGCTATATGTTTGTGTCATTAAATGGTCGCTATTGTATCAGAGTTATTAAGCAATAGAATTTAGAATTTAAATAAAAACACTTAAAATAATTTAAAATATGGCCCTTCTATATTTTGGAGGAGGCCACCAGTTAAATGTAAGATTTGGCATTCACCTAAAAGCTTTATTTTAATGAAAAAAAAAACTTGCCGTCTGATTTCTATCTATTTGAAAACTGTGCCCAGGGTCTTTTCTAATATTTTTGCTTACTCAAAATGGGAGCGAATTCTTTTTAAATTATAAGAAACGTGCTTTTTAAAATTAGAAAACAAAGCAACTCTTATAACTACAAGTTAACTAGTTCTAGCATGAAAACTCTTTTGATGTAAGTGGGGAAAATTCTGCCTAATTTAAAACATTTTTAGTATAATCACTTGCACTTGTGTGAACGTTTCTTGAAGATGTGGTGCTCTTACTTCATGTGTTTTCTAATTCAGAGAAGAATAAGTTGTTCTTTAAAAACAACCTAGTAAATACTACTTGTTATTCTTTGTAGATATTCAGTAGCCTTGGTCATAAATCACAAGCTATCTACCTCATCCTTTCTTGTCAGGGACCCTTCCGCGATGTCGCTGAAGTGTGGGAACAGCGCTACAAGCCTCTGGAACCGACTCTGCGAGTGGCCGAACCGATGGATGGGCTAAATGAGGCCAGAGCACAGCTCCAGAGACAGGAATGGACGCGAAATGTGAATGACAATATGTGAGTTCTTAGCTTAAAAGAAGTAGCTGTACCATGTTTGGTGCCTGAAGTATTTTTAATATTTTCTATTTCCTAGTATTGTAGAGAATCTTTTATTTGTGAGAAAAGGAAGAACCACCCCTGACCTATTCAGAAGCAACCATTTTTCAATATGCAAGTGTTTTAGATAAGGTCGATATTGACGATGATATTGATTTTATACACATAAACACACACACACATACACACATACATACATATTACTCAAAGGAAAAAAGGAAAGAATGAATGGCATTTCACAGGGATAAGTGACCACTATCCATGCATCTGTGAAGATAATTTCCCTAATTATCCAGTGAAAGTATTCATATTTCTGATGCTTCTATAATAAGATCCAACAGAACAAAAACATTTTTCTTAAAGTGAACTAAATTTTATTTGGATACATTGATATGGCATTGTAGTTTTAATAAATCAGGTACAATGAAAGAGTTTAGTTTCTTCACCACTGAGGAAGATGATTGAGAAAGATAAAGGGCAATCTAAGAGCATATGCAATTTTAAATTATTATATTAGCATCACTGATTTGGGTCTCAATTCATACATCTTTCTCCAAGGTACTTCCTCTCTCTTCAGGCATTTGTCATCAATAGTTATATGTAATTTATAAACAGACAATTTAAAATCTAGAAAAGCTTTTAAAAATTATTATTATTCTATAAGATATCTTGTAATTATCTTTGTAATATATCATAATAATTATTTACTATTATATATACTAAATAATAAAAAGGCAATTATATTATTCTAATCTAAATTATTATAATTTTAATATGTTATGTATTATAAATAATTATATGTCAACTACAACATATAAACCACAGTTACTTATTTATATAATATATACTATGCACTAATCATCATATTACATATGTTATATAATAATAATTCCAAAATACATTACAAAGTATGTTTTGTTATATAAAGAAACTAGAATTACCTCTTATCCAGCATGGTGGATTTTGGATAGTTTTATCAGTCAGAAGGGATATATAATATGCTTTATTTTAATCATACATTTCTGAAGAGACTCTTGAAAAATAAAGATTTTTGAACAAACTCATATGAAAGATAAAACTGGCAAGTATCTCAAGTAATTTTCATAAAGTTTTTCATTTTATAGCAATTACTTGAAGTGAGATATTAGCTATAGAGTGTTCAGCATATTCTTTCAATAATTGAATGAGTTACCCAACACATAATGAATAAGAAAATAAGAAACATTTTTTTCCAATTATTTTGGGGAGGTAGATTTCTTTTAGTAAAGAGATTATAGAAGATTAGTGCTGCTCGACTTAGCCAAGCAAAATGTGCAATTTAGTGATGAATATCAAAAGAGTTATATTATTCAGAATTATTTTTCTATTTTCAGTGATGCCAAGGTTTATGAAATAACAAAATTAACTTCTCAAATAGTTGACCACATTGATATTGCTACAGAAATCACTGTGTATAAAAGATACTGAAGTATCCTTTCTTAGCATTTTCCTTGGTAAACCTAGAAAGAGCAGATATCAACGTTAGCCCCAAAGAAAGGTGCTCAACTTTTACTTTCTGTGGAATACTTGTAAATATCTTCAACCTCTACAGTGTTGCTGATGACCCTTCACCTTGAAACTTTCAGACTGAAAAGCGCTTTTAGGATAACCAACCAATCAGGAGCAAACCAAGTTGGGAATGCTAAAGAAATTACTTACAGATTTGAAGCTATCATGTTTTTAGTGAAGAGGCTAAGCAATGGGTTTTAACAGCCAGCCTATGGATAATCCACTTTTTCAGAGAACTGAAACTATTATTTTGTAGCTTCTTCTGAATCCATTTTGGTTTCCATATACTGGATAACATAAATGTATCTTGTGAGGCAAAAGAAATGTTAGAAATTTAGGTTTTATATCTTTCAGATAATAATTTTGTGATAGAAATTAGGCCAAAAGTCTACTTTTATCACAGAGATGCATGGTTTATTAATGAGAAGGATCGTTATTGGCCACGTTACCAATTTCATCTGTAAGGAATTGAGGGCAGTGCCTTTGCCATCCAAGGGCCTTAACTAGGAACCCTCTATCTAAAGCCAGGAAGGTAGAGCTTTTTATTTCTAACCTTAAGGATTCAAAGGGTGGCCTTATATCTGAGGA
Source organism: Stenella coeruleoalba (assembly GCF_951394435.1). Lineage (NCBI taxonomy): Eukaryota > Metazoa > Chordata > Mammalia > Artiodactyla > Delphinidae > Stenella > Stenella coeruleoalba. The sequence continues at coordinate 139,791,350 of NC_137169.1, forward strand.
TATGACACATTTAGCTATTTTGTTTCCATACCTTTATGAAAATTGCACTGTGGTGATAGTAGAAGGTTGGGCTTTGGAACTAGATCTGTGCGAGCTCAAATCTAGACTGCATTACACAACAGCAGTATAATCTTGGGTAAGTAACTTAGCCAGCCTGAGCCTCTGTTTCCCTGTCTGTAAAATGGGGAGAGAAATGTTATCTTAAAGGTTATAATGAGGATTGAATGAGATAATGAGTATAAAGTACCAAGAACATAGCAGAGTGTTAATAGAAGATAATTATCATCATGTTTAGTATCTGCTACAAGCATAATAATTCTGCATCTAAGACATCAAACTGTGGGTAGGAAACCACAGATTCCACAGATGGGCTGGATTTTATCTACTAGCCCTGGGAACCAGAAGTTAAGGAGGACCACGGGCAGAGCTCTCATAGGCCACTCATAGAAGATTTCTTATTAAGGTTCTGAAAGACAGCTTTTTCTGAATGTGTTAGTTTGCTAGGGCTGCCGTAACAAAATACTATAAACTAGATGGCTTAAACAACAGAAATTACTGTCTTATGGTTCTGGAGGCTAAAGTCCTGGATCAAGGCCTCAGCAGGGGTGATTCCTTCTGTTCCGTCTCTCCCATAGCTTTTGATGATGGCTGAATCTTTGGTGGTCCTTGGCTTGTAGAAGCATCACCCCTATCTCCGCCTTCATCTTCACAGAGATACTCTTCCTATGTATGTGTCTGTCCAAATTTCCCCTTTTTATAAGGATGCCAGTCAGACCAGATTAAGGGCCCAGCCTACTCCAATATGACTGCATCTTATAATACCCACAGCGACTGTATTTCCAAATAAGGTCACATTCTTTAATGTATTCTTTAAAACAAGTATAGGAAGTGGGACAGTAACATTTTACATATAGAGTATGGAGGGTTTTTTGGAAATCGTTTAAAAACTGTTCTTATTCCTAAAGAAAATCAATTTTCTCATGCCTTCTCGAAGAAAATTATTTTCATTATTCACATGTCTATCTTTACGAAGCCAAGAAATTAAATAAGCAATTAGTAAATAATTGTCCAGTAACCTTTATGTGAGGAGCTCTCGGCTAGACATTATAAGAAATATAAAGGAGTATTTATTGATTCAACAAATGTTTGCGTGTCAGGAAGAGTTCTACGCTCTCGGAATATGGCACTGAATAAAGTAGACAAGTCTCTGGCCTCATGAAACTTCTGTGCTTCTAGCTTTAAACTGAACCAGATAACCTAATGAAATTCAGAATAAGTATCATTTGCAGATAAGCACTTGAAAATAGTCAAGCGTGTGTTAAAGACAGTAACTGCCATGAAAAAAAATTTTTTTTTTAATGTAGAGTTTGCTCTGTTCTCTGATGACCTAGGAAGGTATTCTTCACAGAAAAGGAACTGAATTGACTTCTGTGGAAAGAGACGTTTAAGATTTTGACAGAGAAAAGAAGAGAAAGTAGATAAAAAATACGTTGATGGTATGGGGAAAAATGATGGTAGAACAATGAGAAGACCATTTTGACAGAAACTCATTTTTTTTTGGGGGGGGGCGGGGTTCGTGGGCCTCTCACTGTTGTGGCCTCTCCCGTTGCGGAGCACAGGCTCCGGACACGCAGGCTCAGCGCCATGGCTCACAGGCCCAGCCGCTCCGCGGCATGTGGAATCTTCCCGGACCGGGGCACGAACCCGTGTCCCCTGCATCGGCAGGCAGACTCTCAACCACTGCGCCACCAGGGAAGCCCAGAAATTCATTTTTATGTGAGAGGCAGTAGAAAGAAAAGTGGTAGGAGGCTTCAAGGCCAAGGCTTTGAGGGTTCATCTGTAGATAATGGAGAACTATTTAAGGCTTCTGAGTAAGAGGATGTTACAAGCAGAATATGAATTTGTTGATTGTATTTGAGAAGAAATATGCTGGAGGGAAGGAGACGCATTAGGAGAATATTGCAGTACTTTTGGTGAGAGGTAACGGGATAGAACTAAGGTGAGGGCAAGATTCAATATTCAACTTTTTCTTTACTTCCTTCTCCTTTCAATACGTAATCTCTCTGAGTGTTTGCTTCTGTTTGAGAGACTTCAACTCTGTGACAATGATTTCCACTCTAAGTCTCTAAGATCTTTCTCCTACGTTCCCGATTTATATTTTCAGCTGCCATCTTTGTTTGCATCTCCGCCAGATGCCCCAAACTCAGTAGACCCTACTTTGGACTGCTTCTTCTTGTCTTGAGTGTGAATTGCAGCACCAACTGTCTGCCCAAGTAGGGACTTGTGAATTACCCTGTTATCCTTCTCCGGAATTCTATTGGTCCCCAAATCCTGTCTATTCTACCTTTCATGTATCTCTCAAATTCAGCCACCCCCTTCCCTTACTACTATTGATTTAGTTTAGGACTTATAATTTCTTCTTTTAATTGCTGTAAATCCCATCCAGTCTGCCCATTCAGTGCATTTACCATGACCACACTAGAGAAATTTCAGCAAGCAGTTATTCAGCCCAAATGCTTTTTCATGACTTTTTATCAACTGCAGGATAAATCTTAATTCTTTATTGTAAGACTCAAGGCCCTTCAGGATCTGATCCAGGCTTATTTCTCCAGCTAATAGGCTGCCAGGTTCCCTAAGAAACTCTGCGTCTAGAGCTCCTGGGCTGTTATCATTTCTCTTTATGTCCATGCCCTCTTCTGCTTCCATTAAGGAGTTTCCTACGTCCCTTGGTTTACTCATTCTGCTCAAATCCCTTAAAAAAAATAACAAAGGATTGTTTCTTTACATTTAAAAAAATGGAAAGAGCAGCACATATTTGTTTTAGGGTTTTTCAGAGAGCATATTAAGAATTATTTTCAGATGTAAAATGGGACCATGCAAGTTGCCTAGATGAAGTGGGGAAAGAAGTTATTATCATTAAGAGATGGAAGAAACAGAAGGCCATGGCACCAGAGCTATCAGAGCAAATGTTTAATTTACCCACTAAGATGGCAGAGGTGGAATGGAGTGTTCATAAATCCGGTGATATAGGCTGATATTGGCTTCACCAAAGTCTTATGAGAGGGGCTAAGTTCCTATATGTTAATACCGTCTATTAATTGTAAACATCCTGGCTTAATACAGGAGACTGTAATTGTGCAGGCTGTAACCATATCCAAAATGGAGTGGTTTAAGACATTGCAGTGGAAGTCGGTGCTAATCTCTGCACTGGTAGGCAGAATAATAGCCCCGCAGAGAAGACACATCCTAATCCCAGGAAACTGCATATGTCACCTTGTATGATAAAGAGAACTTTGCAGATGTGATTAAGGATTTAAAGATGGGGAGATTATCCTGGATTCTGGACGGGCCCAATGGAATCACAAGGGTCCTTAAAAGTGGAAGAGGGATGCAGAAAGAGATTTGACTACATAAAAGGTCAGAGTGATGCAATGTGAGAAGGAAAACTCATCTTTGCTAGTTTTGAAGATGGAGGAAAGGCCACAACCAAGAAATGCTGGCAGCCTCTAGAAGCTGGAAAAGGTAAAGGTAAAGAAATGGATTCTCCCCTAGAGCCTTCAGAAGGGATGCGGCCCTCCCAGTGCCTTGATCTTAGCCTAGTGAGACCCATTTCAGACTTCTGACCTTCAGAACTCTAAGGTAATAAATTCATATTCCTGAAGCCACTAAGTCTGTGATGACTTTTTACAGTAGAAATAGAAAACTAATACAAGTGTCCTTCAAATCAAGGAGCTGGCTTGCTAGATCAGACTTTGGTGTTTAGATTAATTATAAACCTGAGCTAAAGTTGAGGGATATCCTTAGATCCCTAAGGATTCAAAATTCTTCTGCAGGTTTAGGGTGTGGACATTTAGAGTATTAAAAAAAATACAACCAGGGCTTGAACTTTCCTATGAAATTAAGTTCATAATTTAATCATATTGTAAGGATATTATATTTGAAACTTGTACAGCCTTTCATAAGAACCTGAGTACAGACAGCGCAATAGCCATCCCTACATCTTTTTGAAAAATAAAAGGTATTAATTTTCTAATAGTTTTTGTAGAAGAGGCAAAACTTTACTTCTCCCCACTTAGGGACTTCAGCTGGGACTGAGAATTAAATTGGCATAAGACAGATTAAAAGCATACAGATTTATTTAATATAAGTTTTGCAACACACAATAGTCCTCATAAAGAAATGAAAACCGAAACAAGTGGCAAACCCTAAGTGCTTATATATTGGGTTGAGCAAAGAGAAACAATTGTGGAAAATAACAAAAATATATGCAGAGTCCAAAGGAAGATAAAAATTATTTAACAAGGTCTGTTGGTACAGAATTCTCTATGCTGTGACTTCCCATCTCTGGTGATAGGAATGTTTCTTTCTTCCTGGTATAGGAAAGGCATCTTTCACATGGGAGTGTTATCTCCTGATTTTAGGGAAAAAAAAGGGGAACTAAGATCTCTTTTCTTCTACCTGTTGTTTATAAGTGCCTTTAGCTCAAAATAATCCTTGGCCAAAGTGGCCTGTTTTGGGGTGGTGTATTTTGTCACCTTCATTATTAAGAGTAGGTGAACAGCAGTTGAACTAAACTGTTTTTTAAAAGGACATTTAAAAACCGTGGTATATGTAGATGAGATCTGGTTGTATTATTTATCACTAAGGACAGTGATAAGGAAATTTAACACATCTCAAAACTTTTTGGACTTGTGTGATTTTGCAACACTTTAGACCTTTACAATTTGCATATTTTCTGAACCGTTATTGTATTATGATAAGTAGGGATTATCATACATTTTCAGATAATGTTTTCTTAACAATTCAACTTTTATTTGTAACTCTTCCATTTATTTTAATTACTAGCGCAGTGTGCAACATTTATTAATCAGCAGAGCCTTTTTAAGTTAAAATACTAAATTAGCTAACCCCATTAACACAGAATACTCCAAACAAGCAGTAATAGGAGAGGTAGTTGCTGTGCAAATCGTATTATACATGCGGGTGCTCTAGGGCACAGTTAAGCATGATTACCCTCTTTTGATCCAGTATTCCTCTGTCTCTCCCAGCTAATTTCCAGTGGAAATTTACAAAGTACTGCCTTCATTTTTCCAGCTTAATTTTTCTAATGAAGTTCTGGTACTTTATAACACTAGGGATACAGATAATAAGCCTGTGTGTAATTAAGAATTTCTAGAATTTGTCTACAAAAAAGCCCTTTATTACTTTGGCTCTACAGTGAGAACTGTGCTCTCTTTTTGTCCACTGTTTCCTTGAAAAAGATGGCTTTTTAAATAACAGAATCCTAGAATTCTGTTCTCGTAGACATCTAAGTCTGAAGAAGTTTAAGACTTATAACATCGACATAATGGTGATAACTTGGAATACTTTTACTGATTTTGTGAAAATATTACGCACACTTTTGGTGTATGCAATCAGACAATCATAAAAACACACTGTTAGTCTTTTTAGTTAGACTTTTATCATTTTCTAATAATTCTTCCTAATACAATGGCTAACATATTCTAAGTAAAGTTTTGCCAATCAACTTTTGGTCCATTTACGAGGCCTGTGGACTTTCCTTTGTAAAAGAAAGATGCTCATTCTGTGCCGCGCTCACATTCTTCTATTGGCATGACATTTATACATCCCAGTCTTCGCTGTTTCAATTTAGAGTTCAAAAGTATGTTGGGGGTCAGAAGAGACTTGAAGGCTGAACAGAAGTTTGCCAGGCGAAGCAAGGAGGGTGACGCCAAGGATGTTGCCTGGACAAAGCCACCTCTTTGTCAACGAGTGCATAGCTCACGTGGGTTTCAGTTTGCCTTCTGAGGTAGCTAGCGAAGCTTAGTTCAGAGCTTTGGTACCTCATGCAAAGTGGCAGAGGTGAGAGGGAAAGTATAGGTGGACCCAAGAGTATAAAGGGCCATGTGTACCATGATAAAGTGTTTGGACTCTACCATATAAAACATGGTGTAGAACCATCACTGAGTTTTAATCACTGGAGTGAAAGGGTCAGTTATCTTAGAAATATCACTCAACTAGCTATGTCCATGGTAAAGACATGGGAGTCACAGCAGTTAAGGTACTGCTGCCATAGTCCAGTTCGGAGATAAAGAGGACTCACAATAGAACAAGGATAGCGGTGGTGGAAGGAAAGAGAAAGGTTGACAAACTGCTTTATAGGTAGAATCCTATAAACCCTAAACCAGAAATAGGGGCCAACATGATACGGTGTGGATGGGTGGTCAGGGGCATAGATGCATTTAGGATCGCTATCTTAGGGCTTTCTTAATTGCTAAGAACAAAGATCCATTCACGGTAACTCAAGTAAAGGGTGTGTTTGAAAGATCCATTGAAGAACCTTATAGAAATCTAAGGAACCAAAGAAAAACTGCACTAAGGTGACTCTCGAGGGCTGAAAAGGCCTGGTTTTCTCCCTCTAGTGGCACCTCCACTTTTCTCTGTATTTCTGCTTCCTGTTTTCTTTCTACTGACTGGCTTTATCTACTGCCTCACAGTTTCTTGCCCATAAACCTTCAGCCTGCCCTTAGTTATCCTGGCCACCCCAGGCCTGATTCAGTGTAACCTTCCAGCTCTAGAACCCACAGCTAATTCTGCTTTTCAGTTCAGGAGAATCTGTTCTGCCCAATTTATATTATCAAACTGGTCCACACAAGCTGTAGGCTTGAAACACAATTGATACTTAACAAATATGTGTTAAGTTAATGGACATGTGCTGTTAACATATGAATGGATCACAACTGTGGTCAGGGGACGGTATGTCACATTATATCAAATACAGTGTCTTATGAAAGTATAGCCAGGAGCGAGCAAGGATTTCCTCCGATTGAGAAGTGCAGAGGCAGGGGTTCCTCTAGTGCCTTGATAGCTTCGGAGTGAGGTGACTGGTCAGATAGTGATGTCCTTACTTAATAAAAAAAATGTAAGAAGAACTGTTGTCTTGATAGGGTGGAGGTTTGGGATATGAGTTCAATTTGGGGGCAGCTCTATTTGAGGTACCTATTGTATATCCAGGTAGATATTCCTAGTGAGCATTTGAAAATACTGGTCTTGAGTTAAAGAATAACACTGTATATAGAGATAAAAATTTAGAAATCATCAGAGGTGATAGTTAAAAGCTTGGTGGGGGGAAAGATCTCCAGGGAGAAACTAGAGAGAGAAAAGATTAAGCACAGATTCCCGGGAGTTGCTTTAATGTCAGGGCAGTGGTTCTTAATTAGGTCGCTTTATCTATATCACCTTGAGGTTTAAAATTATATACATATGCACTCCTTAGTCTCAACCACACATATTTTGACTCAGTAGGCATATGGGTTTGACATATATGCCTAAGTGATTCTAATGCCCAGTTCTGGTTAAGATAAGAGTCATTAATTCAAGGTATCAGCAGAAAATGATGAGTCAGTCAGGAAACTGAGAAAGCAAGGAAGAGTACCAGGAGGTATTTTGCAAATCAAGGGAGAAGAGAATTCGCTACAAGGACTGGACTCTGCTTGATGCAGCGTTCAAGTTGAATGAGGACTGAAAAGAATGCATCAGATTTGGCTGTTGGGAAGTCATTCATCCATAGCTTTTGCTTTCTCCTTTATCACCTAGCTCTTATTTCTACCACATTCTTGAGGATATCATAAGAAAGCTTGTCAAATTCTTTGCCAAACTTCAGATATACGATGTTTAAAATTTTACTTTACCTGTGGTGATGATATATTTTTCTTTATATGTATTTATTTATATATAAACTATTTTAATTTATATTTTTAAATGTATATTTAATTTTAAAATTTAAAATATCAAAATATAGACATATTAAAATAAAATAGTACCAGTATCATATACACACATATATTGGCCCACTTTTCTAGAATTTAATTTTATTTTAATATTCCATTTTAGAATCTTGCTGAAATTAACATCAGATTAAGCCACCTATATGTTATAGAATCTATATTCTTCTGCTTTTAGACTAATTTTGGTATATATTTGGTACATTCATAAGGTCTTAAGAATAACTAATGATGATTTGGTGATCTCATCCAAAGATCTAATTTGAGATACAGTATATCTTATAGAGACCTTGAAATCATTGGGTAGGCGCTCATTTATAAATTCTAAACCAGAGGTTACAAACTAGTGGCTTCTGAGTTGCATACAGCTTCCATGTATGTTATATTTGGACCCCTTAGTTTTCTAAAAATTAAATTGATTGAAAAATTAAAAATTGATTAAAACATTAGAAACGGTAATTATATCTTTTAAAAATCCAGATTTTCTGGCTTATATTAAGCATTAAGAGATCTGGAAACAGCAGGCCTCCAGTCTCCTATGGCAACAAACTGATTAAAGCTTGCATTCTTAGTTTTTACATCTGACTTAATATGTGTTACCTGCCTGGTCTTTCCAGACACAGACATTGGAGACCCTTGTTCCAGATGATAAGCTCCTCGAGGAAGAGCCCAGGATTTAAGCAGTACGCTTAGCACCATACTTGGCAAGCAGTAAGCGGTCAACAGCTCTTTTTACATATTGAGCTTGAGCTTGAACTAGTTTTGTTTGTTTTGTTTTAATCTATCTGATCACCGAAATCATTCTCGTTGCAAGAGAAATCAAGCAAGAGGAAATGAATTCAAGTGTGATTTCTCTTTGATCTTTTTTTTTTTAAACATCTTTATTGGAGTATAGTTACTTTACAATGGTGTGTTAGTTTCTGCTTTATAACAAAGTGAATCAGTTATACACATACATATGTCCCCATACCTCTTCCCTCTTGCGTCTCCCTCCCTCCCACCCTCCCTATCCCACCCCTCCAGGCGGTCACAAAACACCGAGCCCATATCCCTGTGCCATGCGGCTGCTTCCCACTAGCTATCTACCTTACGTTTGTTAGTGTATATATGTCCAGGCCTCTCTCTTGCTTTGTGCCATCTTTGATCTTTATTAACACCGCACTAACAGTTCGCGTAATAGGGCAGCCTTTACTTCCTCTTTTCTTTTTCTTAGAACAGCATTTTCCAAACTGTGTCTCTTGAACTCTAGTCTGGAAGATGTTAATGAGTTTCTGTCAAATAAACTTGGGAAAAATTATATTTGAAACGTTTAAACTTTTTTTTTTTGGCATTTACAGGGCTTCTCCGTCTTAAATATATTTTTATTTAGTGTGACCTTCAAAAAGGGGACATATAATATATAGCATTTTGCAAGCTCATTTATTCAACAAATATTACAGCCTAATATGGGCCAGGCACTGTATTAGGTACTAAGGACAAAGAAATGAACAACATTGCAAAGGTTTCCAGGCATCGTAGAGCTAATGGCATGATTGGCCATGGAATCCCCTTATCCACAGACCATGGTTTGGAATATGCTGCTGTACATTTGATTTTTCTTAGCAATTTTTTTTTTTTTAGTTTCAGCTTATTTCATTCTGCTTAAGAATAATTTGTGCAAGTGTTTCCCACAGCCTTATTTTTCTCCTTAATTTTGTTCTTTATGTCAATTACACAAGTCCTTAACATACCTGAGCTTAAAACATTTAAAGTTGTAAATGGACTGCTAAAAGAAGAACCTGAATGAATGCTACTTAGCTGGGGCATTTAAATTCAGTATCTTTCAGCAGAAATTTTTTTTTGGTGAGTTTTCCACAATCAACTAGAGGAAAATAAGGTCAACTCTGATATGTATCGGAAAGTTGTTGCACAGCTGTAATGAAATTACTGAATCAGCGTGCCTGGAGATTGTTAATAATAATAATAACATATCCAGGGAATACTAGTCCTCTTAAGCTAAAAAAAAATGTAAGGAGGGCAAAATATGTCTTTCCATTTAAATTTAGAAGCTTGTAATATAAGCTCACTGTCTAGCTGAACAGATAGTCTTGTCATTTGCATTCTTAATATTTAAATATTATGTTGCCATAGGTATTCTTTATATTTAAATACTATATTTATACCACCACCCTAGGGGAGAGGTTTGTGTTATTGATACTGCTGCTTAAAAAGTTTATGAGTTTTAAACTTCTGCTGTGTATTCTACTCTAAGTGTGAAATACTTTATGTATTGAATAGTTATAGCAATGTTTATATGAAAATCTCAATGAAACCTGTTTTCATCCATAAATGAAGTCTAATTCCTATTTCAACTTGTTGTCATTTTATGAACATCTCTTCAACCAAAATTCTACTCAAATAAAACATCTTGATAGATGAGTAGACTGTTTTGAAATCCCTCTGTTGGTATTAATGAGCTGTATATTAGATTTATCTGGAAATTTGGATTGTTAATACATATAGCAAAAACACCTTTTATTTCTCATATTGAAGGTAATAAAAAGAGACTTTTTATTTGCTAAGTTTATTCTAAAACATATTATTCTGTATTAAAAAGGAAAAAAAATTCAACATTTTATGGCCCGTTTTAATGAATTGGACAGTTGACCTGATTTTTTTTAGAAGGGCTAAAATTATTTAATATTTATTTTTTCCAGTTTTATTGAGGTATAATTGACATATTGCACTGTCCAGCACAATGGTTTCACTTATATATATCATGAACTGTGTATATATTTATTATTAATTCATTATATTAAGTCAGTATTCATTATGAATTATACTACAAGTTTAAAATATATCTCATCCTATTTCAAATATAATTAACACAAATAATTTGTATATTTCCAGTTGTGTGGTTTTTCAAAATGTTTTGTCTTAAAAGAAATGCTACAACTGGTTAATGAGAACTAAGTCATCTGACAATGAGACTAGAAATGAGCTGGTTTTAATTCAGCCCTCAAAACATTAAATTTACTATTTTCTATATTATAATAATGATTAAAATATTAGAATCTAATAAAATATGTAATTTTTGAGCAGGTGTACTTTTATGATAACATGAAAATTTTTTGTTTGTTGATTAGTAGATTAAATCAACTTCCTTTGTTCATATTTTCTCTTCTGATTCTTTCATCAACTCTTTTCAAACTTCTATACCTAGGTGTCCTTGCTTGTCGAATTAAGTTTTGTAGAGCAGAGGGAATTGCCTCTGGAATTAAGAGAATTGCTTTCCCTTAATTAGCCCATAGTGGATTTTTTTCCCCTCCTATTCTCCTTTTTTATACCCCATTTAAATAACTGCTCTATTTTGAGCATTACAAAGCTCTTAATCCTTGCTGCTCCTTTTGCAAGTATTTTATTTTATTTTATTTTTTAATAAATTTATTTATTTTTATTTTTGGCTGCATTGGGTGTTCGTTGCTGCGGGGCTTTCTCTAGTTGAGGCGAGCAGGGGCTACTCTTTGTTGCGGTGCGCGGGCTTCTCATTGTGGTGGATTCTTTTGTTGCGGAGCACGGGCTCTAGGCACATGGGCTTCAGTAGTTGTGGCTCGCGGACTTAGTTGCTCCACGGCATGTGGGATCTTCCCGGACCAGGGCTCGAACCCGTGTCCCCCGCATTGGCGGGCGGATTCTTAACCACTGTGCCACCAGCGAAGCCCGCAAGTATTTTAGGTAGACCTTTTCAGCAGAGATCCTGGAGTGAATCCCAGTACCGACTCCTGTATCCTGTTTAGGCGTGTCTGCCCTCCCAGTGTTGTTCATGATTGGAACGAGACAGGTTGCTCATAGCCCAAGATCTTTATTAACGCAGCTTGTGATTTCTTCAGCATGTTCTACAATTCTGCTGTAAGAACAACAAAAAATAATTGGCATGTTTCGCATTCTGTGTAGCATATACAATAAAACAGTTAATTGATTTTTCAGAGAGATTCTTTGGTCATTTATTACCTCAGTAGTTAAGAAACAATAGCATCTTCTGGGACTTCCCTGGTGGCGCAATGGTTGGGAGTCCGCCTGCCAATGCAGGGGACACAGGTTCAAGCTCTGGTCCGGGAAGATCCCACATGCTGCGGAGCAACTAAGCCCGTATGCCACAACTACTGAGCCCGTGCTCCGCAACAAGAGAAAGCCCACGCGCAGCAATGAAGACCCAACGCAGCCAAAAATAAATAAATAAATAAATAAATAATAAAAAAAGAAAGAAAGAAACAAGAGCACCTTCGAGTCACTCTTAAGGTAGAAGTAAACTACAATTTGAACATATGAAATTCAATTACTCAAATATGAAGACGGTAAAATTCATATGACTTTATTTGTTCTGCTATCATTTCATTACATTTTATTGTCCATGAAGTGTAGGAGGTTTCCAAACTTGAAGACGAAATCATTTTATACACAGTCTGAGATGATGGACAAGTATTTATTTTTGTTTCTTTTTTCCCCAAACGGAAAGAGTGAATGTGTTGAAGAATCCTGTATTTATTTTCGAGTTCATAAGTAAGAAAAGAAACCTCTTCCAATAAAAAGATGGAAAATGTCAGACATGTTTGGTATCAAAGGATCACAAGGCATCCAATTTAGCAACAGAGTTTTAGAGAGAGGAATGTGGTAATGGGCTCTCCTTCCTCCATCTCCAGTGTTTATTAGCCTTCGTCATGCTATGATCAAGTCCATCCTCAGGGAGGGGGCCACACAGAGCCCCAGTGATGTTACAGTTTGGCAATAGTATCTGTGAGGAAAGGATAAAGTAACTGAGGATAATATTCCACAGAGATGTTAAGAAAGCTAAGACTGCTGAAGCTTCTTTACCTGTTCTGATAGGAGTCAGTATAAGCACCCTATGAAGAGCATTCTTCCCATTTTCAAGGCCAATGAGCTCCATACTTCTAACACCCCACATGTGGGTTCCAAGCTTTTACCTCTCAGCCTGTACTCATACCGGTCCCCTACTTTTACATCTTCCTTCTCAATTTTCATTTCGGCCTAATGAAGTCTGACCTATTTGTTAGAACTCAGGTTAGATATTGTCCCCAGTGCTTTCTGTTCCCATACTCTTTTGTTTTTTCTTTATCAGAAAGCTTTGCTTCCCCACCCTGCTACACCCCCAGCTTTATATTGGCGTAGTTATTTTTCTTTTTCCCTCATTAGATTTTAAGGGTCTTAGGGTGAGGCTTCTGCTTATTCATCTTTTTTATACCTGCAGTGTCTAAACACAATGTTACTGAGCATAGTTATTTAAGACATATGTGGTGGATTGAATTAACTATGAATTAAGTCCCCTAGTGATTATTATATACCTACTATTTGCTTATCTGATACAGGCCCAGAGCTGAGTATCCATTTCCTTATCATAAAGAGCTGCCTCTAGGGGAAGCTGACATCTCCCTTGGGTTCCCCTGCTCTCTTCTTCTCCCCCATCCACTCCCTCTTCAGCTCAAGGAGGGAGCATGCTACTCCTTGGGGGGGACCCATCCTATGCAGGGCTACATTCCATGAGGTCTACCTCGCTCCAGAGTTTCTCTTGACCTCTCCTCAGACTAGTAGTCAGGTGCTGGCCTGGAGTTGCTCTCAGTGGGGAGAATCCTTAGCCGTCCGACCTTTTCCTTTTTTGGCCAGTGGTTAAAGAGGAAGGCTCTTCTCCCCGGAGGAACATCTGTCTCATCTCTTATCACACCTTTGATTTTTGCTGGCTGTTAAGACTCAGGGCAAAACGGAGAGCAGTTCCCACATTTGAAAGGGGTGGATTACACACTCTGTTTTAAATTTGGGGACAAACTCACTCCAGTTTGCTCTTTTTCCTGCCTCTAGCCTAGGCAAAAAGACTTATTTGCATGCTGTGCATAACTCATTGGAGAATTTATTGTGATCTGGAGTAAAATTCCTAACTTGTAATAAGGTACCCTTTATCCTGCTTTGTGCTTAATACATATATTTCACTAGAAGCCCTTTAACAGAGAGAGGGCTGTTCTAGGACATGTTTGAAACCTGAACAGGTATTTGAGACTTGTTCCATAGCTATGTATCTCGATATCTGTGAATCGTTATCTCCATGTCCAGTTTGAAATGATTTACCTAAGTCAGAATTCGTTGTGGCTTGGATAACTACCCTATTGGGCAATCAATATATAATATATATGGAGAAAAATATTTAGCAATTTATGAAGATCGGTAATATATTTCTATGCATAGTTTCCATGGGCAATCTCATCTTCACTATAAAGCTGTTCATGATCTCCTTTGCTTCCTTCATAAAGAACTCAATTTTCTAGTTATGTTGAACCCCTTTCCGTTTCTTCAGCATCCCTTTTTATGCTCTAACTCACCTCCATATCTTTGTGTATGTTGTTTCTTCTGTCTAAAATAGTCTTCACCAGCTTCTTAACTTGACTAACTCTACATGTCTAGTACGCAGCTCTGACATACATGGTCTGGGAAGACAGCTTTTCCATGCCCCGCCCCCCAACTCCCTGCCAATAACCAGCCTCACATGCATATACATGTGCATGTTACAAGCTTATATGCGTATATAAATAAACCTTCCTCTGTGTCCTAATTGCCTCTTGTGCATGTATTTATCACAAAACCAACACATTCTACTGTGTTGTCTCATTCTCCACTCCCTGTTATAAGGTGAATTCCTTTTAGGTATACTGCATCTTCCAGCATTAAATCCCAGTGTTTTTCAAAGTGTTTAGTATATAAAAGCATTTCATTTAATGTTTGTTTAATGAATAAATATTAAGAGAGTAGAGAAATTAGTGTGGGTTGGAGTAGGACGATTAGGAAGCTGGGTGTTAAGCCAGATTTTGAAAGATAAGTAGTACTTGGATCAGTATTTCAGGAAGAGGAAGATGGACAAAGGCAGAGCTGGGATAGAAAGACAGGAATGAAGGAAACAGAGAAAGAATGAAGGAAGGGAAGGAGGGAGGGAGGGAGGAAGGAGAATGACATCAAAAGACGTCAGGTAAGGAGTGGTAGGAGATTGAAGAGACCCAGTGTATTCTAAGAAGCCTGACTGCTGGGCTGAAGAATATAGGTTTGAATCAATAGGTAATAGGGTTCCGTAATTGGAGATTTGAAGTATCTGGCAGTGAAATAAATAGGTTGGAGGAAAACCTAGAATTATGAGTGACAGTAGTAGGACTATAAACAAAAAGGAGGGGGGGGGATGAAAGTTAATAAAGAAAACAAAGATAAGTGTAATTTGTTAGTCTTCTTATTTGGAAAATAATATTAAGTATATTAATACTCAAAGAATAAAGACTTTATATTTGCAGTGGACTTATTTTCCCTGAAGCTAATTGGTTAATTTTAATTTTTGCTTCCTGAGACCCCTACCAATTCTTCTCTAACTCTGCAGACATTCAAGTACTGACTTGTTTGTATATATCACTGTATCTCCACATTGAATTTAAGAATTTCTGCCAGACCTGTATCTCTGATGAGATTTTAAAAATTAACAGGCAAACCCATATCATCTTCTTCTTTAATGTGATGTTCAGTTAATTGAAAAGTATGCACTGCAAGCATAAAGCGTATCTGAATATATATTTAAAACTGGTAAAGATACCATTTTAAAAGTAAAATTGACCATTATATAAACTTTTGATTGTAAACTCAATTGATTTCTAGGGTTTTCATAGCTGTTTATACTTTTATAGAGCAAATTCTATTTGAGAATTAAATAATTTCTTCTGAATTTGAAGACAAATTTTAAAATATTATTTATAAAACATCTAAATATTTTTCAGTGTATATACATATATACACATACACGTGTGCACTTAAGAATATGCATTACATGTTACCTTAATGAAACATTATGGCTCAATGAAATTAATATTAATTCATGTGCAGGGAAATACCTAGTCTTGCGGCCTTGTCTTCTCAGCCATCCAGTCCCTTGAGAAAGCAAATTTTGTTCAGACACAAAAGAAAAATGTACTAGTAAAATGCAATTCAGAAGTGATAAAAAGTTTAAGTACAGCAGCCAGCTTACAGCACCTCCTCTGTATACTCAGGGACATTGGGGCCACATTAATTTTTTGTATGTGTGATGTCCATCCCATGTGCAAATTAGCACTGGAAGGACCATAATCTGTCTTAAATGAGAGCTCTTTTCTCAAGAGCATATATAATACATGCCTGTGTAATTTTGTATAATTCAAAGCTCTGTGTTCTGTTTATTTTTTATCTTAAATAGGCTTAGAGAATATTTTCTTAGGAAAAATAGTTAAAAGGAGTTCCTTAATAAACATTAAAAAGAAATTGTAGAGAGGTGTGAAAATTGATGAAATAACACCACATTTCCTAAGCTTATTATTTTTTAAACAAATTTATGAATATAATGGCAATTTTTTTTCAATTTAACCGAGATTTTTGAAAAGGCCCCTTCTTTGTCTTAATTAAATGAGATAATATATGTGAAAATATCGGCATATGCTCAATAAATTTGTTGAACCTCAACTTTATTGTTTCAAAGTCTGAATTTCAAAATATTTTTCTTGGCAGCATATTTAATTTAGCTGTATATATTTATTTCCCAGAGCTTGCTGTTTCCCTCTAAATGTTTCTTGTATTTAAATCAGGATCTAGCTCTAATTTCTTTGACACCATGTCTCCATTGATTATATTAATTAGAATTTTCTGACGTTTGCTCCTGTTTCCTATATGTTTCCTCTAGGTTATCTTTTATGTTTAGATATATGTCTTTCTTTCATGTTGGTAGTTTCCCCAGTTGGTAATCTATTCTTAAATTCATATTAAAAAGGAGTCTCTAAAAATCGGTTTAAAAAGTTTATTTGTGTATGAGAGTGGCTTTTTGACTGATAGACTTTGTTGCACTGTGATATGACCTTTTAGTTAAGAGATCTCCAAATGTTGATATTTGAAGTTGTTTCTCTGGGCGCTCTCAGTATCTTTTGAGATGATACAATTACTCTTCTGAAATCTGTTAGTCCAGCTCCCAGGTTACTTCGAGATGAGCAAGGGAAGATTTCAATGAGTAGTCTTTGAATTGAAATTCATATATTCCATTTGGTGCCTCACTCTGGCCTTCCGTGGTTCCTGCTTTCCCTGAGACCAGAGCTCTCCGGTATAAAGTTTTCTGAGAATACACTATTTTTTTTGGATACATGGACTGAGAGAGGAACCTGGGTATTTAATTATTCATGGCATAGGTTTTTCACCTGTCTTCAGCCTTATTCTTCACTCTCACCCACTGCAGTAACTTATAGACTCTTCCAGGATTCTGCAGGACTAATGGCTTCATTTCTCTTTGGCCTCTCCCTCTTCTGGAACTTAGATTTCAGTTTTTAAATTTTCTCTCTGCTTTCCACCTGCCAAAATGTTAGCATTTTCATCTTCTATTTCTTCTCTTTTGTCCTCTTTCTTGTGAGTTTACAAAGTTTTTTATTCCTTTACTTTTATTTCAGAAAGTTTTGATGAGGGATTAAACAATTCATCAGGTTACACTAAAGATACATCACAATCTTAGTTGTCCTGTGAGAGTTTAAAATTTTCATTTTTTATGTTGATCAAAATAACATTAAAAGTAATGATGATGGTGATGATGATGATGGTGATGATGATGGTGGTGGTGATGATGATGATGGTGATGATGATGATGGTGATGGTGATGATGATGATGATTATGATGGTGATGATGGTGATGAAGATGATGGTGATGATGGTAATGGTGGTGGTTGTGATGATGATGATGGTGATGGTGGTGATGATGATGATAATGGTAATCGTGGTGGTGGTGGTGGTGATGATGGTGGTGATGATGACAATGATGGTGGTGATGGTAATCGTGGTGGTGGTGGTGGTAATGATGATGGTGATGGTGGTGATGATGATAATGGTAATCGTGGTGGTGGTGGTGGTGATGATGGTGGTGATGATGACAATGATGGTGGTGATGGTAATCGTGGTGGTGGTGGTGGTAATGATGATGGTGATGGTGGTGATGATGATGATGATAATGGTAATGGTGGTGGTGATGGTAATGGTGGTGGTGGTGGTAGTGATGATGATGATGATGGTGATGATGATGGTGGTGGTGATGATAATGATGATGATAATGAGAGCTACAACAATAAGCTCCTTCTACTTTAGCACCCCCATTATTTATTGAACACTTACTGTTTTCAGCCTCCATGTAAAGTTTTGTATATATTAAGCTGTTCATTCTTTCCAATTTCCCTATAATTAAAATCTTTTACAGGTCAGGCAACTTGCATGAGGGAACACAGGTAGCCAGGCAAAGCTAACATGTGAATATAGGTCTGACTAACTCAAAAGGGTCATTATCTATAACCTGTACCAAACTGTCTTTATTTTTTGGGTAAATTAAGATTTGAAGAAGCCCATTTCAATAAGAGTTGCCAGTGCTGGCCATCCTTTTCATCTGGGGACTACCATCTTAAAGTTAAGGGCATTTTTACTTACATGATGTTTTGAATTATTTGGCATAATTAATTAATAAATTTATTATTTAACATTTTCTATATTTAGAAAATATTTGAGGCTCACAGAAATTCTGTGAAGTTTTAGTACCTCCACTTGCAGAATAAGAAATGAAGATTCATAGAAGTTAGTCACAGAGATAGTCAGTGGCAGAGACTGAAGCGAAAACCTGGTATTCTGATTCCAAGCCATGTATTATTTTCACTGTAATTTACTACTTCTTATTTTTTTAAATCAAATGTCTCTAGAAATAAAATTAAGACTATTACCTAAATGTTCTTTCAGGTTTTTGCCATTTTCTTCCTACCATAAAAATAAAAAGTACATCCCGACAATGCATTTATCAAGCAAGTATGGTGCTGATGCTTATGGAAGTCAACATTTCCGAGATGAAAATCCTAAGAAATGGATCTGTGACAAGGTGAGTTGATGCAACATTAAAAAGAAAGTAGTGTTTCTTTTAAAAGGCTAAAAATATACACTGAGTATAGCAAATATAAATATTCTCATTACAACTAACACCTTCATGGTTACAAAATTATTTATAGCTATTTTATGTGAAGATAGTGCTGCTTACTATGTCAGTAAAAGATTTAAGTTTTTCGTGGGTTTTGGTTTTTTTCTTTTGATGTTGTGTTCTTGTGTTTTATGGTTCAGCTACCCTGTGATCAAATGGCATGGATCATTAGCTTTGGCAAAGCCAATTAGGGTCAGAGTCTGAATCTGTGGAATAGAGTTAAGCTAACTCTCAGGCATGGAGATCAGTGCTTTCCTGCTTTCTCTCAATCTCTGTGTGTATGTAGATAGGTAGGTAGGTAGGAAGGAAGGAAGGAAGGAAGAGAGGGAGGGAGGGAGGGAGGGAGGGAGGAAAGAAAGGAGGAAGGAAGGGAGGGAGGGAGGGAGATATATGTGATATCCTATCTATATATATATATATGGTATAGAAAAGAAAAAAGCAAATATTTATTTTCTGATTCCAGAATTATAGTTGCTAGCACTTAAATAAAAATTTCTAGATTGCGTAAACACTCACATGTCTTACACTATAGGAGGTAAAGAGGAAAGTTCTTACTATGTTTTTAACCTATTGTCTAGCAGTTAGAAACTCAAACTTATTCATGCTAAAATTATACAGATAAAATGAAGTAGGCAGTGATTTTCTGGAAGGGGGTTAGGGCTCTTGAGTTCCATATACTACCAGGCCTATTCCTATTAATCGTCTGTCAATGAGGATTTACTCATTTACACACAGTCTCCTACCAAAAGGATTTAAGGCACCTTATCAAATGGCAAATACAGCACAGGTCATATTCTAGAAATTTAAATAAGGGGAAATGATCTTAGATGAGAAGAGTGGCTGTGCACACAAAATAAAGGGGGACTATGAGTATGGTGGGAAGTGACTTAGGAATTGCAGCCTGTGGGTGGCAAAGACAGAGAGAACACAAGTTGCAGAGGCATCCTCACTATTCAAGAGGAAAAGATACATTAGACCCTTAAGGGAAACAAGATCTTTCTCTACCAAATTCTAAGAAAATTTCTTTTTTTAAGGACATTTTAAATATAGGAATGTCAAAGGGAACTCGTGCTGGGGAGTAACTTGGATTCTTTGGAAAGTGCCTTTTTCTTTTACAGCTACTAAGTCTTTTATTATTTTTTTTAAATGGTCTTCTAAAACACTAAATAGTAATTCCATGGCATAAGAAATACAAGGAGTAGTTCAATCTGGTCCACTGATTGAAAAACCTAAAAGTTGATAACAATATTATTTCATAAATATCCATGGTAAGACTATTCTAGGCATTTGTTTTTACCTAACATGCAACCATTCAGAATATAGGTTTAATATGATTTTTAAACTATTTAATTTTGTATTTTGAATGTACATAATGTGATCTACCTCTCATTTTTCTATTTGACGTAAAGTTTTGTGGGGTTTTTTTTTGCTGTTATGCCCTCACCATCCTATTTAATTCAAGGAAATTCTCATTTCTTTAAAATTTAAATGACTTACCTACCTTAGGACATCAAGCTACTTCAGAGTGAGAAAAATCCTTGTGCCAATGTTTCTTTCCTAAAATAATACGGTACTTTTTGGTTTTATGCAACAGGTTCATTCATATATTTTGACATATTCCAAGACTATGCATTTATCTAACTGAAGTAAGCAACTTGCAGAAACTCTCAGATACTCACTAAAAAAAAAATGTTTATTTTGTTCTTTTGGAGGAATCATTGTGTGCCTCTGTATACGTTTAGAAAGTACACATACTTGAAAAGTTAATGACAAATAATTGTTCTTGCAGACCCTGAAAACTAAGAGAAAAAGTGTAGTGATTCTTTATGTCTTAATAAATCATTAATCCACTTGCAGAAAACCACGTAGAAAAATATTAAATACAAATTTAAATTTCTCCCTCCCCTCCTCTCCTCATATCCTTCTTCCCCCTTCTTCTGATCTCTTAAAATAACCATATTAAATGAACAAATTATTCCTGTGTTGCCAATAGAGTCTACAAAGTATAAGGGTAGTCATTCTATTGTTTACATGAAAATATTTTATGTTTTGATTTGCTGAAAGCGATTTGGGTGAGACTTGTGCCCAATAAATAACTAAAAGCAGGCTTATTTTTCTTTATTTTATATAAAACTTTGTTTCTTGACCTTGGAGTTGTGAGACCATCACTTACTCATATTAGTAGATGAAGAATAGTTTTAGTGAGTTGTTGAGTTCAAAATGTTGGAGAAGGAAAAGACTGGTGTAGTTTTATGCTTCTATTGGAAGATGGACTATTTACAAATATTTAAATGCAAATAAGATTTAGTTCAATGCAGTAGATTCACTTCAGCCAAGAAACAGCTCAATTAAATACATTTGGTTCCTGATCTCCACCCTTTCCATCATGTTTTAAGAGTGTCTGCCTGAAGAATTTTCTTTCTCTTCTGTCATCTTTAAGCATGGAGGTTATAATTTCCAGATGATTTGCTACACAACTGGGATAAAGGGTATCAGTTGAGAGAAAAATCATGTTTTCTTTCTCTAACCGCATTCACATTACATCAATTAATAATCAAATAGTACTTAATATTTTGTATTATTTTTAATTTTATTAATATGAGGAACACTATACAAAGCCGTCACAAAGTCAACAGATTGCAAGCAAATAATATTACTTTTTCCCAAAATTATGAAAATCAATAATGAAAAATAATATATATATCACTTTTTTAAACATCTTTATTGGAGTATAATTGCTTTACAATGGTGTGTTAGTTTCTGCTGTATAACACAGTGAATCAGCTATACGTATACATATATCCCCATAACTCCTCCCTCTTGCGTCTCCCTCCCACCCTCCCTATCCCACCCCTCTAGGTGGTCACAAAGCACTGAGCTGATCTCCCTGTGCTATGCAGCTGCTTCCCACTAGCTATTTTACATTTGGTAGTGTATATATATCCATGCCACTCTCTCACTTCGTCCCAGCTTACCCTTCTCCTTCCCCATGTCCTCAAGTCCATTCTCTACGTCTGCATCTTTATTCCTGTCCTGCCCCTAGGTTCTTCAGAACCTTTTTTTTTTTTTTTTTTTTTTAGATTCCATATGTATGTGTTAGCATATGGTATTTATTTTTCCCTTTCTGGCTTACTTCACTCTGTATGACAGTCTCTAGGTCCATCCACCTCACTACAAATAACTCAATTTCGTTTCTTCTTAAGGCTGAGTAATATTCCATTGTATATATGTGCCACATCTTCTTTATCCATTCATCTGTCGATGGACACTTAGGTTGCTTCCATGTCCTGGCTGTTGTAAATAGAGCTGCACTGAACACTGCGGTACATGACTCTTTTTGAATTATGGTTTTCTCAGGGTATATGCCCAGGGATTGCTGGGTCATATGGTAATTCTATTTTTAGTTTTTTAAGGAACCTCCATACTGTTCTCCATAGTGGATGTATCAATTTACATTCCCAAAAACAGTGCAATAGGGTTCCCTTTTCTCCACACCCTCTCCAGCATTTATCGTTTGTAGATTTTTTGATGATGGCCATACTGACTGGTGTGAGGTGATACCTCACTGTAGTTTTGATTTGCATTTCTCTAATGATTAGTGATGTTGAGCGTCCTTTCAAGTGTTTGTTGGCAATCTGTATATCGTCTTTGGGGAAATGTCTATTTAGGTCTTCTGCCATTTTTGGATTGGGTTGTTTGTTTTTTTGATATTGAGCTGCATGAACTGCTTATAAATTTTGGAGATTAATCCTTTGTCAGTTGCTTCATTTGAAAATATTTTCTCCCATTCTGCGGGTTGTCTTTTTGTCTTGTTTATGGTTTCCTTTGCTGTGCAAAAGCTTTTAAGTTTCATTAGGTCCCATTTGTTCTTTTCTCTTTTCGTTTCCATTTCTCTAGGAGGTGGATCAAAAAGGATCTTTCTGTGATGTATGTCATAGAGTGTTCTGCCTATGTTTTCCTCTAAGAGTTTTATAGTATCTGGCCTTACATTTAGGTCTTTAATCCATTTTGAGTTTATTTTTGTGTATGTTGTTAGGGAGTGTTCTAATTTCATTTCTTTACATGTAGCTGTCCAGTTTTCCCAGCACCACTTATTGAAGAGACTGTCTTTTCTCTTTTCTCCATTGTATATCCTTGCCTCCTTTGTCATAGATGAGTGGACCATAGGTGCGTGGGTTTATCTCTGGGCTTTCTATCCTGTTCCATTGATCTATCTTTCTGTTTTTGTGCCAGTACCATACTATCTTGGTTATTGTAGCTTTGTAGTATAGGCTGAAGTCTGGGAGCCTGATTTCTCCAGC
The DNA here is from genome assembly GCF_951394435.1 of Stenella coeruleoalba. Classification (NCBI taxonomy): domain Eukaryota; kingdom Metazoa; phylum Chordata; class Mammalia; order Artiodactyla; family Delphinidae; genus Stenella; species Stenella coeruleoalba. Next base: position 139,814,464 of record NC_137169.1, read on the forward strand.
TCCGTTTTTCTTTCTCCAGATTGTTTTGGCTGTTCGGGGTCTTTTATGTTTTCATACAAATTGTGAAATTTTTTGTTCTAGTTCTGTGAAAAATGCCATTGGTAGTTTGATAGGGATTGCATTGAATCTGTGGATTGCTTTGGGTAGTATAGTCATTTTCACAATGTTGATTCTTCCAATCCAAGAGCACATCTTTCTATCATCTTTAATTTCTTTCATCAGTGTCTTATAGTTTTCTGCATACAGGTCTTTTGTCTCCTTAGGTAGGTTTATTCCTAGGTATTTTATTCTTTTTGTTGCAATGGTAAATGGGAGTGTTTCCTTTATTTCTCTTTCAGATTTTTCATCCTTAGTGTATAGAAATACAAGAGATTTCTGTGCATTAATTTTGTATCCTACTACTTTACCAAATTCATTGATTAGCTTTGGTAGTTTTCTGGTGGCATCTTTAGGATTCTCTATGTATAGTATCATGTCATCTGCAGACAGTGACAGCTTTACTTCTTCTTTTCCAATTTGGATTCTTTTTATTTCTTTTTCTTCTGTGATTGCTATGGCTAAAACTTCCAAAACTATGTTGAATAATAGTGGTGAGAGTGGACAGCCTTGTCTTTTTTCTGATCTTAGAGGAAATGGTTTCAGTTTTTCACCATTGAGTGTGATGTTGGCTGTCGGTTTGTCATATATGGTCTTTATTATGTTGAGTTAAGTAACCTCTATGCCTAGTTTCTGGAGGGTTTTTATCATAAACGGTGTTGAATTTTGTCAAAAGTTTTTTCTGCATCTATTGAGATGATCATATGGTTTTTCTCCTTCAATTTGTTAATATGGTTTATCACATTGACTGATTTGCATATATTGAAGAATCCTTGCATTCCTGGGATAAACCCCACTTGATCATGGTGTATGATCCTTTTAATGTGCTGTTGGATTCTGTTTGCTAGTCTTTTGGTGAGGATTTTTGCGTCTGTGTTCATCAGTGATATTGGTCTGTAGTTTTATTTATTTGTGACATCTTTGGTTTTGCTATCTGGGTGATGGTGGCCTTGTAGAATGAGTTTGGGAGTGTTCCTCCCTCTGCTATATTTTCGAAGGGTTTGAGAAGGATAGGTGTTAGCTCTTCTCTAAATGTTTGATAGAATTCGCCTGTGAAACCATCTGTTCCTGGGCTTTTTTTTGTTAGAAGATTTTGAATCATAGTCTCAATTTCAGTGCTTGTGATTGGTCTGTTTATATTTTCTATTTCTTCCTGGTTCAGTCTCGGAGGGTTGTGCTTTTCTAAGAATTTGTCCATTTCTTCCAGGTTGTCCATTTTATTGGCATATAGTTGCTTGTAGTAATCTCTCATGATCCTTTGAATTTTTGCAGTGTCAGTTGTTACTTCTCCTTTTGCATTTCGAATTCTATTGATGAGTCTTCTCCCTTTTTTTTCTTGTTGAGTCTGGCTAATGGTTTATCAATTTTGTGTATCTTCTCAAAGAACCAGCCTTTAGTTTTATTGATGTTTGCTGTCATTTCCTTCATTTCTATTTCATATCTGATCTTTATGATTTCTTTCCTTCGGCTACCTTTGGGGTTTTTTTTGTTCTTCTTTCTCTAATTGCTTTAGGTATAAGGTTAGGTTGTTTATGTGAGATGTTTCTTGTGGTAGGATTCTATTGCTATAAACTTCCCTCTTAGAACTGCTTTTGCGGCATTCCAGAGGTTTTGGGTCGTTGTGCTTTCATTGTCATTTATTTCTAGGTATTTTTTGATTTCCTCTTTGATTTCTTCAGTGATCTCTTGGTTATTAAGTAGTGTATTGTTTAGCCTCCATGTGTTTGTATTTTTTACAGATTTTTTTCTTGTAATTGATATCTAGTCTCATAGCATTGTTGTTGGAAAAGATACTTGATACAATTTCAATTTTCTTAAATTTACCAAGGCTTGGTTTGTGACCCAAGATATGATCTATCCTGGAGAATGTTCCATGAGCACCTGAGAAGAAAGTGTATTCTGTTGTTTTTGGATGGAATATCCTATAAATATCAATTAAGTCCATTTTGTTTAATGTATCATTTAAAGCTGTGTTCCTTATTTATTTTCATTTTGGATGATCTGTCCATTGGTGAAAGTGGGGTGTTAAAGTCCCCTACTATGATTGTTTTACTGTCGATTTCCCCTTTTATGGCTGTTAGCATTTGCCTTATGTATTCAGGTTCTCCTATGTTGGGTGCATACATATTTACACTTGTTATATCTTCTTGGATTGATCCCTTGATCATTATGTAGTGTCCTTCTTTGTCTCTTGTAATTATATATCATTTTGTGAAAGTATGGAAATCAATGATGCACTAATGTCTGTATCATATAACTTCCTCCTTTTTCTTTTATTTAATTGTAAAATGCCTCAAGTTAAATTGTTAGAATGTAGGTCTGGTCAAACTTTAAGTTCAGGTAAATACTTTGGATTTATAAATTCTTTGTTGTGCTGATCTCAATGTTTAAAATAGAAATGAAATTAAATAAGGAGACTCTATCAGTCGCCATTAATTTCATCTATCTGGCTAGGTCGAAGTTGGACAAGAAAAAATTCCGTATACGGAAAACATTCTTTTGATTGTCAAAACATTCACATATGTTCATATTTACTGAAGCAGAAATAATAGTCTGAGGCCTTTATCTGAATTAGAATGAGTTTCATGTGCATTTTAGACAACTGATTGTAATAGAACCATTTCATGTTTTTCCTTACTTGCAAAATTCAAGCAGAGACTTTTAAGATGGTTCGTGTTGACAGAGCCTCTCCTCATCCGCCTTATTATAGGTGAATTACAACAGTAGAGCAGGCCATCTTTGTTATTTTCACATGCATTTTGGTCCTAAACAGGATTTTATAAGCTACAAAGCATAAAAATATCTAGTACTCCATAGAATTAATTTAGAAAACCTAAGCATATTGCACAGAACATAAAGTTGACCTTTACCGTCTATGGCTTTTGGAATGGAGTGGGATGTGGAACACATCATAGATTTAATGTGGCACATCGCTGTCTGCAGAAACTTGGGTGGGACTGTGACTGCTTGCCCATGGCACCCGATGATTGAATCTGCTGTCACCAGCATCCTGATAATAATGAACATCCAGCTTAATGACCGTGATTATGATTATCATAATTGATGTGCAAGAGCAGTGTGTGGGGATCATTACAGCTGAACTGTACAGCAGAGAAACATGCCTCAGTTATGGATAATTTTACTTTTATGCATTGATTGGGATAAAATATGCCTTTCACTTTAAACAGACCAGCTTCATATAATTTTAAGAATCTTTCTGTACATGGTGATGGATGATTATGTGCCGGCTGAAAAGAGCCCCCAACAGTTGTTTGTTTTGTGTTGTTTCGTTTCATTAGTAAATGTAAACAATTAAATAATTAGGTGTAATTGAGGGAAAATATTTTGCTTATGAGGATGGCCTTCAATAATCAAATATTCAGTTTAAGTGCTTTTTCTGTCTCTCTCACAATATATCTGGGACTGAAGTTCTTCAGTTTTCCCGTCTGATTACCCTTGTATCGGTCTTCTGGAGGTCAGTAGCCTTCAGGAAAAGTATATGTTTATATAATGTTTTATTATAAAGTATTTTGCATTTGTATGTGTATACGTTTATGCATATACTCTAGTTTATTATGCATTTAAGAAAATAAGACAGAGCCAAATATTGTGTTATACTATTTATTATAACACAATAAATGTGTTTGGATGTGTAATGTTAAGATGTATAAATTTACATTACTTTAGGCTTTTAATCAATGTTTTGTTTCAGATAGGTTTATTACATTGTGTGGTAATTTTCAATTATAGTTTTAAAAACGGGTTCACAAGAGTTTCTGATTTGGATTTTAATTTGTGAATAAAAATAATATGTGCAGTGATGTATCCAAGATTTTCAGTAGATCAGAACTGACCATATTAGTGTATAATTATTAACCTAAGGGCTCAATTCGCATTTGAGTCTAAAGCATTACATTTGAGTGAGGAGCGAACATAATGGAACACAGTTTTATAAGAAGCATGGTAACCTATTTTTAAAAAAACCTTTATCTTCTAACTGCAACAAAGTCTGAGATTGAGAGATCTCTCCATCAGATTATTAATCACTGTACAGCTCTAGAGAGACTGTGGCAACTGTTTCCTTCTGAGGTCCGTAAAATTTACATTACCCCAGGTAAGATGTTTGCCCTAGATGTGCAGCTGTACGCTGTGGTGTAGGACAGAATCTTTGTTTGACAGCTAGAGGTTTTATAGCTTGCTTCTATAATTTTCTTTCTGAAAGTTTTTAGTCCCAGTGTGATTCCTGAACTTAATTTTTTCCTTTTCTCCACTCAACTCAGATCCAAGGATGAGATGGTTGTGTATGCTCAAAGTCTCCCTAATAGGGTCTTTTTCTTTTTCTAGTTCACCTACTGAAAATGTTACTTTTCAGGAGTGCTGATTTTATACCATGTTCTCTGGTCTAACCTCCCACTGTACCCCAGGGCCAGATGTCTCTTTCTTGACCATGTGCCATGTTACACCCAAACGTTAGGACTCTATGGATGTGTATATACCATGGGACATGTGCTGACTACAGACCTCGCTGGGTTGCACTTTCTTGTCAATTCTTTCTTCCAAAGAATCCTCTTAATCTTTCCCCAGGTCATTTATGCATTTAAAAGATCTTAACATCTTTTGTCTAGAATTTTTAGGTGATAGGCTTCTTGAAACCTCTAGTTTGCTGAAATTAAAGTACTGACACTTTATCTCAAATATTGGAAATATTTTTGCGAGTTAACAAATTGTTAATTTTGTGGGATTATTTTAAAGGGGAATGGTTCTATTATTATTCACTTCATTTAGTTACCTTTTTATTTGCTTTGGGATTTTTGCATAGTCTTTATTGTTTTATATTAACTCTGTGCTTTCATGCACCAAACTTTTGTATATTGTGTGTATATGTATATATATATATATATGTATATATGTTTTCTGTTAAATATATATTGTTTTGCTTTTAAGGCTTTTTTTAAAAACTGAAGTATAATTTCTGTACGGTATTATATAAGTTAAAGTTATACAACATAGTGATTCACAATTTTTAAAAGTTATATTCCATTTATAGTTATTATAGAATATTGGCTATATTCTCTCTGTTGTACAATATAACCTTATAGCTTACTTTATACATAATGGTTTGTACATTTTAAAAATTTATCTTGATTATGTGTCAAGATGATACAGAACACCAGAATATTATTTATAAAAATAATAATAAAATGAACTTTCTACCTGGCTGCCAGAGATAGTGATTCCTCTGATGGATCTAGATAATGTAAATTGAAAACTTTCTGGAAAGGATTTATCATTCTAGAAGCCATTAGGAACATTTGTAATTCATGGGAAGCGGTTAAAATGTCAGCATTATCAGGAAGAAATTGATTCCAACCATCGTGGATGCCTTTGAGGGCTTCAAGACTTCAGTGGAGGAAGTCACTTCAGAAAGCAGGAGAACTAGAATTAGAAGTGGAGCCTGAGGATGTAACTGAATTGCTGCCATCTCATGATAAAACTTGAATGAATAAGGAGTTACTTCTAATGGATGAGCAAAGAAAGTGGTTTCTTGAGATGGGAACTGCTCTGGTGAAGATGTTATATAGATTGTTGAAAGGACAAAGGATGTAGAACACGACATAAACTTAGTTGATAAAGCAGTGGCAGGGTTTGAAGGGATTGACTCCAATTTTGAAAGAAGTTCTGCTACTGTGGGTAAAATGCTGTCAAGCAGCATTGCATGCTACAGAGAAATCATTCCTATTTACATTCTGTTTTTAGACAGAATGCTATTGCATACTTAATAGACTACAGTATAGTGTAAACATAGCTTTCAGATGCACTGGAAGAGCAAAAAAATATGTGAGACTCAATTACAATATTCACTTTATTGTGGTGGTCTGGAACCCAACCTGTGATAGCTCCGAGTTACTCTTGTATTTAGAAAGTAATAGTAAAATCACATTAATAAATTGACTGAGTCCTAGATGATTAAAAGATTAATTTGCTTTTTATTAATTTAAATTTGTGTCCCATACTGTATAGTTCATGTTTTAATATGATAAAAATTGAATAATGAAATTTAAATATATTAAACATCTAACTTGTGTTACTTCTAAGGCAAAAGAAGTAAAAAGCTTGCCCTCAAGTTGGATTTTAATTTATAGATCACATTTTATATCCTTTTATATCTTCCAGTTGATTTTATATCAGTATAAAAATAGTATTTTGAAAAAAGTTTTGGTAAACTTCCAAGTTGGTGCTTAAAATATTTTTAAAGTCTTACGAAACGGCAAAGGGAACCTACAGCAACACGTACCATAAAAAAAAGGGACAAGTCAAATACTTCTCTTAATTGTGTGTTTCCTTATCACTTTATATAATGTGCTCTAAGGAGTGCTCAGAACTCTACTCATGGGTTTCACAGACTAGATTTCCTGCTTGAGAGTTCACTTGAAGAAATTGTTCCATTGTAAAAATTATTGTTGTGGATTTAATTTAGTTTAACATACTTAACTGCATATTTTCCAAATTATGCCTAAGTGCAATACATTTTCTCCTAAAGGCTCTCTTCATGGAGTTATTTAAACATTCACATTCATCCTAAAAAGATGCTGAAAGCCATACTACCAGACTGATTTTGAGAAGGCTACAGTTTGTGATTTTTGTTACATATATAAGTGCCAGATTAATAATTGCATTATTAACTCTAGATTAATTTACAGGTTAATTTTTAGGTGGCTATTATAAGGTTATGAACTATTAGGGGAAAATTTAAATCTGCTAACATGTTAAAAGTTTAACAACTGTGAAATATCAGATGACTGAAAAGTGATAACTTGATGATCTGGGCAGCAACTGAATTTAAGGATATCAATTAAAGACCCTAAAGGTACAAAAGTAGTAAAAATATTTCACACAGAGGTTGTAAGTATACAAATGTTGACCTTAACTTTCTTACTAAATCGATTCCAGAGCTATTTGCAAGGAGTTTGCTCACAACAACTGGAATGTTTTTAAATACCTAATTTTCCTCCTCTGTAATTCCTCAGTTGGAAAATGTGGTCCCTTGATGATGATCTAGGGCTTTGAAGAATAAATGGATTTTAAAGAGAAAATTAGATGGTACTTATTATTCTGTCTAACTAGCAATACATTGTCATTTGTCTGTTGTATTATAAATGTCTTGCTTTCCCTCCCTTCTTCATTTAATCATGTAACTTGCCTGTAAGCAGCATTAGAGAAAAAATAATATTGCTGTATTACTCTTTCAGTTTTCTTTGCTTATCCAAACAGAGCTCACACTCATTATGCCCAATGCAGAGCTCTCCATCTTCTCCCTGACACCTGGTCTCTTTTAAATTCCTTCCATCCAGGCAGTCACTCACTTATGTCAAATACTGAGGAGACATACTAGTTTTCTCCCTCTCTTCCTTAGGAGAGCTTTTCCTAACTGCATCCCCTCTCCCAAGTGAAAATATGGCAAGTTTAGTATTTTAAAAATTAAACCATGATATGGGACTTCCCCAGAGGTCCAGTGGTTAAGACTGCATGCTTCCACTGCAGGGGGCATGGGTTTGATCCCTGGTCGGGGAACTAAGATTCCACATGCCGCATGGCGTGGCCAAAAAAAAACCAAAAAAAACAAACTAAGATATAAAACTTACATCCTAGTCCAAAATTAAGTTTTCTTATGGTAAATAAAATACAATTTCTGTGTATGTATTCACTGTTTTATTATTTTTATTATATATTCTTTCTGAATATATTTTTGTTATGAATCTAATTATTTGTCATGAGCAGACTGGGCTGCAGACATGTCTGTCCAAGTTTCCTTGTAGCTCACCAACCTAATGCCATATATCAGGATGGTATTTATTATAGAAATAATGAAGAGCACATAGCATTAACCATATACCTTTTTCCTTCACTTTATGTCATGTGTGTACTATTTTAAGAAAATGACTTACATTTTGTCAACATTTTCCATAGAAACTCATTTATATTGCTAAAGCCTATAAACCATTAAAATTTTTTTAAAATATTTTTTCAGAATTATAATTTTTAAAAGAAATAAAAGAAACTAAATTCAAACTATGCTTGTTTGAATCTGAAGCTTTGCTTTGATTTTCAAGACACTACGTATTGTTTTTCTAAATGAACTCAGAAACATCTGTCATTTATGTTTTGATATTTAATACACATAATGTCCAAAGGGTAGAAGCGATCTAATCTGCAAGTATGAATATACTTTCTAGTTCTAATAGCATAATTAAGGGTGTACAAAATACTATACATAAAATTTTAGCATACTTAGTTTTGAAAGTAAGTTTCCATATTCATGGCTAGTGTTACTTAAATTTCAAAGTACAGTAAAAATCCTAAAAATATCCCAGAAAAAAGTTGATAAAATATATTAGATATATTGGTAGCTAACACATGTACTTTTTCCTTTTACCCCAAAACACTACTGATAAAAGTACCCTTGCTTCCACTTTCTAACTCCCATATTACTGATCTATAATATATATAAATGCCAACAATAATAAAGGATCTGAAGTTGCATAAATTTATCAGATTGGGAGATTTCCAGATATCAAATGTTAAGTATTTGATATTCTATGAAGAAAAATCACCTCTGAATGTAGCTACTGTATTCATATAAAGTTATATCTGAGTAGCATTAAAATAATCAGTGGTAGATTGAAGGACTGATTTTTGATGACATGCTAACATAAAAATAAAGTGCACTTTCCAGAAAGCTTCTTTCTACTGTAGTATACAGAGTAGCTTAAAATACTGCCCCAGTAAAGTCTATTATTCCAAAGCAAAGAAAGATGCTCCTTTTCAGAAATTTCCTGTCTTTCCTATATATATATATGGGAGATATATATAGGGGATAACAGTATACTTGTTTTTATTTATTTATTTATTTTTAAAGTTATGGTCAAAAAGTTAGTTACCTTAAGAACACATTAACTACAGTATGTCTGCGGCATGTACTCAAGGTTTGTCTTTGCCCCCTTGATCTCACTAGTCCTTTTCTGCACAGCTATGAACACACAGCCACATTCAGGAAAGGCATCATTAGATGAGGTGGAAAGGGGGAGTAACTGAAGAACCATCTCTCTCACATTGAATCTTACACGTAGAAGTGATGTTCTAGCTATGAAGGTTTTCTCTACAGTTAACAAGAGTGATGCAAGGCAAAGAATCCATTACAAGTGCATGTTAGATGATTGTTGGCTTGGCCATTTGTGCTCAAGACCTGTCCACCTGTACTCATCAGATGACTAATCAAGTCACTCTCTTTTATCCACTTAACCATGTGGTTTTATTTTCCTTTGTTGGAAATTATTTTGCCTATCTCATTTCTTGTACTTTTATTATGTGGGAAGTTTGATTTAAAACATAGAGTGGCATTTTATGGTTTTTGGTCTTACATTTAAATCTTTAATACATTTTGTGTTTATTTTTGCATATGGTGTGAAATACAAGTTTCATTCTTTTGCAGGTAGCTGTCCAATTTTGCCAACTCCATTTATTGAGGAGGCTTTCTTTTCCCCATTGCATATTCTTTCCTTCTTTGTCATAGATTAATTAGCCATACGAGCATGGGTTTATTTCTGAGCTCATTATCCTGTTCCATTTATCTGTGTGTCTGCTTTTGTGCCAATAACATACTGTTTTGATTACTGTAGCTTTTAGTATAGCTTGAAATCAGGGAGTCTGATACCTCCAGCTTTGTTCTTAAGATCGCTTTGGCTATTCAGGGTCTTTTGTGTTTCCATACAAATTTAGAATTATTTATTTTAGTTTTGTAAAAACTGCCTTTGGTATTTTGATAGAGATTGCATTGAATCTGTAGATTGCCTTGGGTAGTATGGCCATTTTAACAATATTAATTCTTCCAATCTATGAGCACAGTATATTTTTCCACTTGTTTGTGTCGTCTCCAATTTCTTTCATCAATGCCTATAGTTTTCAGAGTACAAGTCTTTTACCATTTTGGTTAGATTTATTCTCAGTATTTTATTCTTCTTGATGCAAATGTAAATGTGATTGTTTTAATTTCTCTTTCTGATAGTTTGTTATTAGTGTATAGAATTGCAACAGATTTCTGTTTATTAATTTTGTGTCCTGCAACCTTACTGAATTCATTTATTAATTGTAATAGTGTTTTGGTAGAATTTTCAGAATTTTCTATATACAGTATCATGTCATCTGCAAACAGTGAAAGTTTTACTTCTTCCTTTCCAATTTGGGTTTCCTTTATTTCTTTTCCTTCTCTGCTTGCTGTGGCTGGGACTTTGAATACTATGTTGAATAAAAGTGCTTCTGTCAATATATTCATATTATTTTTATTCTTCTCTTTGTTGATGTGGTGCATCACACAGATTGATTTGTGAATATTGAATCATCCTTATGTCCCTGGGATAAATCCTACTTGAGCATGGCATATGGTCCTTTTAATGTATGCTTTTTGTATGGTCTTAGCAATATTTTTTGGATCTGTTTCCTCAGACAAAGGAAACAAATGAAAAGGTAAACAAATGGGACTACATAAAACTAAAAAAGCTTTTGCACAGTGAAGAAAACTATCAACCAAATAAAAAGGAAGCCTACTGAATGGGAGAAGATATTTGCAAATGATATATCCAACACGGGGTTGATATCCAAAACATACAAAGAACTCATACAACTCAACATCAGAAAAACAAATAATCTGATTTTTAAATGAGCAGAGGACCTGAATAGACATTTTTCCAAAGAGGGTGTACAGATGGCCAACAGGCACATGAAAGGATGCTCGCCAGTCATCAGGGAAATACAAATTAATATCGCAATGAGATACCACCTCACACCTGGCAGAATGGCTGTCATCAAAAAGATAACAAATAACAAGTGTTGGCAAGGATGTGGAGAAAAGAGGACCCTCATCCTTTGTTGGTGGGACTGTAGATTGTGCAGTCACTGTGGACAAATTTTTTAATGTAAAAAAGTAAAAATAGAACTACCATATGATCCAGGATGAAATAGGTGATGGGGATTAAGAGATAAAAACTTCCAGTCATAAAATAAATGAGCCACAAGGATGTAATATACAGCATAAGGAATATAGTCAATAATACTGTAATAACTTTGTATTATGGGGACAGATGGTTAGTAGACTTATCATGGTGATTATTTAATAGTGTGTGCGAATGTCAAATCACTATGCACTACACCTGAAATTAACATAATACTGCACATCAACTGTATTTCAGTAAAAATTAAATAAAGAAAATATAGAGTGTCAAAGTAAGTTTTCAGTTTAATTCTGGAGACTGCTGCTTTCTTCAGAAATAATGTAAAGACTTCAAATTAGTAATTTGATACCTTTTTTGGCCTCTGACTCTAGAGAATCTAATTGAAGCTATGGACTTTATCTCCAGAAAAAAGTACAAATATACAATGCACACAACACTTGCATGCCATCATTTTGTTTTATTGAAAACTAATTTCCTTCACAAAACAATTGTTGTTCTCAAATGTCTATTTTATAAAAATGTGGAAATGAATACAAATTTTGCAAGTTAAGAAATGTAATTGTATAAAAGTAAATTTCAGTGAAAACACTACTATGTTTTTACTTGAGTTAAAAGTTGAAATGTTAGGGAAGACTTTTAATATGGCAATGCATTTATCTTTGACATTAATTTATTTCAATTCTTTGTTCTAATGGCGACAAATGTTAAAAATAAGTTACTTAGGTACGTAGTGTCAAATGGTATCCAAACACTAATAACTTGCTTTGTCAGAGAACAAAGGTTGGAGTAAAGGAATATAAAAGTTTTCTGAGAATCTCTAAAATAGATTGAACTCACATCATTTTGTTTCCTTTGTCCTTAAACCGTTGAGGGTTATGTGTTTTGGAGTCTTCTTTATTGATATACTCTGTGACAGCTGAAAGTTATGAATCCATGTATTATTTTAGGGACATTGAAGCAGAAGTGAACTTCAACAGAGATTTGTATTGTTCTTGGGTGTTCAGAGACTTCTCCCTATACAGAAATAAACAAATTGTCATTTTCCACTTCAGCCTACAAAAGTACTTCATTCAGAATTAGAGAGTTGGCGTAATTATCTTCCTCTAATCTTATTTTCCAAAGTAAGAGCTTGTTCAATGGAAGTCATGACTTTTCAGCACCATGCATACTATGACAGTGGTGCCTTGAATAATAATAAAATTATCTAGGTAATCCAATCTGAATGAACTCCTTATCTTATTGCTCTAACCATGGCTTCCTATTTCTCTCAGATATTTTGAAACTTCTGCTTAAAGTTGACTCCTTATCTCCCAGACACTGTATTTCATATCCTGCTCACATTTTCTCATGAAAATTCTGAGATTGACTACTGAAAAGGAGTATGAATGCTTCCATTAAGGATTTGGGGCAGCATCTTTGGCAGTAACTCTTGCTAATTTAGAAAGTGATCAAGGTGGCACGTGAAACTTTTTTTATCAAACAGTAAAACCAGACGTGTTTCCAAAGATTGCAGATACTATACCTAGTCATGAAGTTTCCAGATTTTTCTTCCAAATGAAGTTATGCTCAACAAAAGAAATGTTAATCATTTTGAAGACAGGAAAACAGTCTACATGCTTTCCAAAAGGGGCTCACAAAATAGAAATTTTTCTGTCATGATGTCAGTGGGAACATACCAGACCAAATGCATCAGTTGGTTGCTCTCAGACACATCCTGGGTCATGCTAAAGGAAATGTTGCCTCTGTTGTTTACTCTATGACATGTTAGAAAATATCAACTATTGGGGAGAGAATGCAGTATTTCTTTTATTTTATCCTTATGTTCTAAGTCACAAATCAACAACATTTATTTTCTTGCCACATGGTTTCTCCCCTGTGGTATGTGGCTTCATGTTTGCATTATGAGATGATTCTAGGTGAAGGTCTTTGGATAGAGCAAATCATAATTTGGTTGATTTCCAGCCTTCTCAAATCAAGCCACTTTTTGTGACAAAGAGCCCCATTCTCTGAAGTACTTTTGCAAATGGCAGAAGTGCTCCAGCTGTATTTACTTCATGTTTTTAATGATGACATCTTCACCACTCTAGAGGTTGTTTATTTGCTGTGCTATTTTATAATCTAAAACCTCAAGATTCTCTCTGTGTTACCATATTAAGATGAATGATTCAACACAATTTTGAATATTATGTAGAACTACAAGAGTTATTTGGGGTATATCCTCCAGTGTTTAAAAATTAAATCAAGGATAAATAGTAGAGATGTAGAATTAGGGAATTAAAACCTTCCCCACACTGCAATTCCCAAACAGAAATAATCTCTGTAATAGCCTTTGAATAGCAAATGGCTTGGCAGACTCTATTGAGATGAGTTTCCTTATGGCTTTTGTGACTGTTTAGAGCTACTAAATTTAGATATTTTGTTTCTGAGCATGTTTTCTGAGATTTTAAAAGGAAGCAATTTGACGAGAAGATCAAAAACAACAATATGGCTAAATTAACCACAGATTTACTGTATAAATAATTGTGTTCAATATGCCTAGCTGATTATGTATGTATTGTAGGCATGAGTAGCAATAAAATTCTTTGCTAGCCATACTTCACAGATACTCAACAGTCAGAATGGACAATAATCCTGGGACTCCCTGCTGGGATACACAGTAACTATTTAACTGCTGGATTGTGAAGGATGTTTGAGGTAGTACTTGGGTTAGTAGCCATTTGCTAACAGATATGAAAATAATGAAAGCATTTCTAAAATATGTTAATAACCAATGTGCCCATACTGATGCATGCTGGCTGAATTTCAGCTCTTATTACAGTGTGAATCTTGTTCTAATCACACATTACTGCCCTAGGAATGGGCATTATCTTTCTGGCCTGGTGTGTGGCTATTCTGAGTCTCCATGGTGTGCATGGCCTGTTGATTTCTTAAGTCTTGCGTTATCTTCACTGATTGTTACGAATCTTATAATCTGTATGTTTTTCAGTAGTGTTCATTTATTAAGTTAGAAGGACTTTTACTCTTGACTGTAAAGGGTTGATTCAGCTGCTATTGCATCTGTACATATAGATCTACTTGTTGTGTATGTAACTCCACAAGACTCCAGAACTGCTCTGTTCACTGAAGAGCAGAAAAACTACTCCCTGAGAAAGCAAGCTCCACATTCTCTAGATTTGTGTTGTTCCATTTGATAGCCATGCAGCTACTGAGCACTTGAAATATAGCTTCTCTAATTTGAGATGTGCCGTACGTGTAAAAGACCCTGGATTTCAAAGATACAGTGCAAAAGAAAGGTAACATTCATATTTTTATATTAATGACATAGTTACACCAATAATACTTTAGACATATTCGCTTAAATATTTTCTTGCCATACAATTAATTTCACCTGTTTCTTATTACTATTTGTAACATGGCTAGTGGAAAATTAAAATTATATATGTGGCCCACATTGTAATTCTATTGGACTGTGCTGCTCTAAATGATATAGCTAACCAAATGTTTGGGATAACAAGGACTTCATTTTAGTGGAACCTGTGGAGAATTTTGTTCTGGAAACTCAAGGAAGCATTTTTATCTGATGTCATTGTGCTTTTCCACTTTAAAACTTTTTCACTACGGTGTAGTGGATTTGAAAATACCACCGGTTTCTTTGGCTAAGGTTGCTCCTCCACATTTCACTAAATCACCCTTCCCAGTTCACTCATTATAGGTCAGTTAAAGAAGTGAGTTTTTTAGAAAAGGTACATGAAGTGGAAATTTTTGGCTTACAAATAATTATCTTAATGCAAATAGTTAAATAATAATAAAGCCAAGACATTAAAAACTAAGGCTTTGGTGAAATTTTTAACGGCACTCTCTGTAGGTATGTACTCTTGACTTCGGATCAGCTTTGCCTGTGGCCAGAAAACCAAAAGAAATCACTTTTGTTCTATGGAAATGAAGTAGGAGTCCCTTTCCTACTACCCTCTTAATTAGATTTCATGAATTTATATTGTGGGAAATCAGAGTGTATTTCCTTAATCCAGGGATAAGATTATAGACCTATATTTATAAATATAGGTAAAATTAATGTGGCTTTATGGGTTGCTTAAAACATGTGTAGTCTTAGAAGATTTATAAACATATTTAAAAGGTGTCACTGTACAACTGTACAAATACGTGAAGCCACTCTTGAGCTGATCTGTGGTTAGGGAAGGAAGCCATGACTTGAGACAAAGTACCTTAACCAAAATTCTCAATATTTTAGAGGCTGTTTTCAAATTCTGATATAAATAAATAGGTGTGTCTTGGACCCAGAAAACAGGAAGAAGAAAAAAAAAATCAATCAAAAGTACCCTGTATATTAAAACCGACTTTGTGCTCTAATGTGAAGCTACTTGATTGAGTGGTGCGGTGTCAACCGTATCTTTCTTCTAATGCTAAAAGTAATGCACATAGACAGAGTGACAATCACAGCACAGCCTCCCATCAGCAATAATTAATCTTTTAGTTAACAGAGACTAGAAAAGCCTCTCATCAGCCTCTTCTGAAGTCTGAGGGACCCTGTATTTTGATGTTTCATTCTGAGGAAAATTGTCCCCACCAGTTCTAACAAATTGAAACACCAGGCTAATTATGGCAGCTAATGAAGTGTGTGGAATGGTCACAGCTTGTCGTGAAACTGTTCCTTCAGCTTGGATTAGGGTTTCATCAATCACTTTTTTAAACTGATCCAGAATTGCTTCTGCCCAGTGCTTGGCATTTTTAATGCTGTTTCTGTAATTGGTTTTTTCCCTAAAGCTTAGACTGTTTTTTGAAATATTATAGTCTCAGGACAGGACTTGCAAACTCTAGTTTATAAAAAAAAAAATTATTATTAGTGATAGCAGCTGGTCAAGTGGTAGGAAGCTAATAAAAGGACCACCAAAATAAAATTTGATGTACTGTTTCAATCCTGCTAAAGGTAGCAATAAATCATATCTATATATATCATTTTCCCAAATGTATGTATAATATAACACAGGAAAATCATAGTTGGTGTTTAGGTGACTAAAATTCCACCAAGAGTTTCTATGAAACTAATATGTAGATGTTAGTTTGTTGTTGGGGAGGGTCGCTCTCCATGTATCATCCAACATTGTTTTATAAGATGACTCCATTTTGCACTGAGCCAAGCATTTTGAAGCATTAAACCAAAGATCTCTATGTTCCCAGTTAAATCACTGTGTGTAAATCTGAATTTCAACTCAGAAAACCTCGTTTAAAGGTTTTTACCCTATCTACAAAAGGGAATCAGTTATTTTGCAGGCATGACTGCAATTTGTAACTAATTAAATCTCGTTTTTAATGTTGAGAGTTCATCCAAGCATCTATTGAGCACTCACGATGTGCAGAGTATTGCCTCGATTTATAAGACAATTCAATAAAACAGAGATATTAAGTTCTACTCTCATAGGTTATGTCCTTTGAAATGATACGAGGAAAAATATATATATATATAATCATATAAGGCTATGTGTTTCAAAACATGGATTTTGTGACATCTCACAAGTTTTCATCATAAATTTCAAAATGTTTTCTATTTTGACTCATGTTTTATTTATTAATATATACTTGAATTATCTAACATTTGGAGATTTCCTAGTTGTCTTTTTTTTTTAACTAGTGTAATTTTTCTGTGGTCAAAGAACATCTTCTGTGAATTTAATCTTCTGAAATTTGTTGAGAGTTCCTATATGGCCCAAGATCTTGTCAGTTTTGGTAAATGTTCCAAGTACATTAAAAGAGATATATTTTCTGCAATTGTTGGGTACAATGTTACATATTTACCAGTCTCCTGAAGTTTCTAAATATTGTTCAAGTCTTCTACGTCCTTACTTATGTTTTTTGTTTGAGATCATATTGATACTACTGACATCAGTATTACTGATTCTTCTCACTGAGATATTAAAATGAGTCATTTCTTTGATTCATGGGATATACAACAAAGGTTTTATTTAAAAGAGGGCAAGGCAGTACATTCTCTGGGACCTTGAATATCTATGGCAGAGAGTTTATTGTCTCTGAATATCAGTTTTCTCTTCTTCTGTACTAGGGTCAACAAACGTTCTTTAAGAGCCAGATGATAAATATTTTAGATTTTGAAGGAACAAAAACAACCATAGACAATACATAAAAGGATAGGCATAACTGTGTTCCAATAAAACTTTATTTAAAAATTAGGAAGTAGGCTGGCTTTAGCCTGTGGGCTGTAGTTTGCTGACCCTTGTTCTATACTAGTAGAACCTCTGATTTATAGCTGGGTACATGACTGCCTGAAATTAAAACTGCATTTATCAGCCACCTTTTAAAGCTAATTATAGTCCTGTCACTAGATGCTAGAAAATGGAAAGTAAGCAAAAGTGTGAGCTCCGCCTCTAGGAATTATTTTTCAGGACTTTCCCTACATAAATAAGTCTGACGGTGTGGAAGATAGCTAAAAGAACTCTCATCAGAAGAACTCTGCAACCTAGTAAATTAGTCTGATAAAGTTCCACAGATGCTGGTAAAAGGCACAAGCTTCCTAGGTCAGAGACTGTTCCTTACAGCAAACGCAGGAAAAGGAGTTTCAACATAGTTGTGCTAGTCCCCTGAGCCTCGGGTCCCAAGATGATACAGAGAGCCCTATGGTGCCTGCACGTCCTAGCGTGTCATAGGAGGAAAACCCTGGATGTGTGAAATCCACCACTTTCATGGGAAGCAGTTAGCAAGCCTGCTGTGTCCAGAGGGAGCACGTGCTTTACCAGACTATGCGGTACATACTGTGAGGTGTTACATCACTTCTCAGGGTTGTATATTCTCAATACTGAGAAGTGACCCTCACACTGGGTAAAAGAATTATCAAGACTTTGTGATTTTGACACATTCAGCAAGATTTGTACAACTCAAGAGCCCCATGGCAGACTGCCTCCCATCGTGTTTTTAAAGAAAAGTGTCATTCTTCTCATTTCTTCCTTCTGGATGTCTGGTATGGAGGTTTTGACAGCTAGAGATTGATTGACATCTTCAGTCATATTTTAATCCTTGGATCAATGTGGACCAAGAAAGATAGAGCAATAACATTAAGGAATCCTGGGTCCCTTTCACTGTGGAGTATCACACCAACCCTGGACTTTTGTGTAAATGAGAAAGAAAATTCTCTCTCTTGTTTAAGTCATTGTTAATTGGGGCTTTCTAACAGTTGCAGCTGAATCTAACCCCAATTAATACAATATCTAAGAATGCCTTTCTATTGCTTTCATATATAAAGTGAAAATTAGGGTGTATATAAAGTACTGGGTTCACAACCTTTTTCTCTTAACTCTATAGATGTTAGTTTGTGATCTTCTATCAATTACTGTTACAAAAGAAGTATCTGAGATAAGACTGTGTGTGTGTGTGTGTGTGTGTGTGTGCGTGCGCACGCACATGCACGCTGCATGAGGGAGTGCTTTTTTTGAATTATTTTCTTTATTCTAAAATATAACCTTTATCACCCCTTCAACTTTGAATAGCCAATTGTTATCTCTAAAGTGAATTTTATTTCTGCTATTGCAATCTTAGTTTATTTTCTCCAGTCACCAACATCTCTGACCTTGTTGTTTTTATGGGTATCTAGTCCTCTTATTTTAGCCTCTTTTATCCTTTTGGGCTTTGACTCTGTTTTATAGAATCTGTATTTTTAGGAGTTGGTTGAAGTTGGCAAATATTTTCCAACACTTAAATTTTCTTCAGATTCCTGTAATTGATGTCTTTCAGATGCCTGGTCTTCATACAAGTCTTTAGCATGTGAGTTTGTTTTTCTTCCATAGGCCTGTGTAATTTTTTCCCTCCTATCCTTCTCCTAGATGAAGAACACTAGAGACATTCATTGTTTACCGACTTAAAGAACCGGTGGATTTGGTTCTTCTGTCTCTTTGAATCAAGGACTCTTTCCAGGCTTCAGTTAGAAGGCAGCCCAATTCCCTTGCCCCAATTTCCTAGATTTCCAACACTAATAATTGATGTAAGAGATGAAAATTTATAGTTATAAGCTGGTACTGCCTCTTACACTCTTCTTTGCATGTGTTGACCTGAAAAATAGCCTGCCAGATATTTTCCAACAAAGATGGGTTTACTTGAGATCAGCAGAGAATTGCAGATTGGGGTCTACAGCCATCATGGGCCACGTGCAAGTCCGCCCATGGCACAGGAAGGAGAACGCTTTTATAGAAGGGAAAGGAAGTTGGGAGGGCTGTAGTAAACAAAGAGTCCATGACTTTCATTAGCTGAGTCCTTGCCAGAAAAGAGGAGGAATCTTTCTTCTTCCTGTTGGGCTCTGCTGTGGTTGCAGGACATGAGAGCTCCCCTTTCTTGTCTTCAAATTTTTTTAACTTAGGTTTCTGTTTATTAATTATTTACACATAGCATAGAGGCCCTGCATGCAATGAGTCTTTGCAGAACCCATATAAAGCCTAGCCTACAGCTTGGTTTCTGTAGCTCAACAATTTTGTGTCCTCCATTCATTATCGTCAACTCTCTTGAAGAGATAAACATTTCTCTTGATGAAACAATGACCTCCAAAGAAATCCAGCTTTAATGCTTTTGTAAAGTCAAAAGTAAGTAAGGAGAGCTCAAGAGCAATTTACTGGGACTGAGAATTTATCTGATATTTGAAAGCTTCAACAGACATGCTGGTATATCTGTCTGAACCTCAGATCATTTTGTGATGACTTTCAGTTCCAAGCATGAACATAGACATTGGTACCGTAGTTTTTGTTTGCAATTTTCTTGCTAAGCCAATTCTTCCACATGCTATTGATGGTAGAGATGGAAAGGGGTTTTTCTTAGGGCTCTAAACATAATATTTCTTGGGAGAGGAAATTTTTTGTCTAGGCTAAGTAACTAGCCCCCATGATGGATAAGAACTTAATGGAACATTGTGAGGTTAACACCTACTAAATCATATTAACAGTTTTGAAAATTTGGATAGGCCTGAACCATATGGTTGGAGAGCAGAAAAAACTAATTAAAATACTTTACCATTAATTTTCAAGCTCTTGGAAACTAATAGGTTTCTAGAAATATTAATGATGACTAATATTTATATCATAATCTATATTAGCTAAACATATATCAACATAAGATATATAAAGTATCATACATTAATATCCTAAATTACTTTGCTAAATAAAGACTATTTGCATAAAGAAATCTACAACTCATAATTATTTTAGTCTAACATATTAATATTACATTCGTGGTAGAGTTTTAATGTGGCTTTTCAATATGAAACAATTCTTACATGCCGTTCCTTTGTTTTCCTGAGTAAAGTGAATATATACTTGTCAAAATTTTACTTAGTAACATTGAGTAAAGTCAAGAGCATTCTGCCTATTATTTGTTAAAAAGACAGTATGAATTACCTCTGGAAGATTTTGATTTGTTTGGAACTCTTTTAATCTCTCAAGCTTAATTCAGAGATGTTTTCTATTAATAATTCATATTAACCTTCAAGTTGCTAATGGATACAAAACATGTTAATACCCCAGTAAACTATCTTAGCCTGTTCACATCAGAGCCAAATCTGCACTACTTAAAACTTAATGCTGTGTATGCTTACTACTTTTATACTTGTTCTATTCTTTCTTATACTGAATCTATTTTATATTTCTTATAAAAAGGGTTTGTTAAATAGAATAATGATTTAACCAACATTTTAAGAGTAGTTACCTACTTAACAGGTCTGAGTTTCTCAAGTGTTTGTAAGTATCAACTTCATATAATTCGTTTACTAAGAATAGAACTTATATTAATGGTTTAGTTTTAAAAGTACAATTTCAAAAGAGATATCAACTAATTAACAGTTATTATATATTGGCCATGGGGAGAAATACTTGATTTTTACTTTGTTTCTGTTAAATTCTTATTTGCAGAAGTGCTATAAGTGAAGACAATAATACACAGTTGAATTTAACTTTGAGATTTTTTTCTCTTATATTGTGTGATTAGGCCAACAGTAGGTTTCAAAGGCCATAGTTATTTAAATTGTTCCATTTTTATATCTTCTCAATCTTTAAATAATTTATATTGTTTAAAAATAATGAAATAATATGTTAAATATTGAGATTAAATTCTTATATGTATCATATATAATTTTATAAATGAAAGTCTTTCACTTATAAACTGTAAATTAGGAGTTATATGTAAATGTTCTGTAATAAACTGTACTTTGTATGGCAAAAGGAAACAAACATTTCTTGGTATTTTGAATACCAAAGTATGTTACCTACACATGTTTTTTTAGTTCAGACTCAGTAAAGTTCAAGGGCATCCAAGTATGAAATAGCTTGTGAGGAAATTCACATTGCTTTCTTAATTTGATTAGGTTGGGGAAAAGGACGCTAAATAGATCACCATCTTTAATAATTTTGGTTCAAATATAGACATTAAGTATTGTACATAGACTAGTAAATGTGTATATAATTTTCCCAAAGCTTGTAAAGGGAGTTGGCATTATAAAATACATTAATTTCCATTGACTATCTCATCTGCATTTTAATATGTTTTATTATATAGACTTACTTATGGGAAGCATTGTTAAAAATACTCAGAAAGGGCAATATGGCAAAAAAAAAATAACATATGAGAAATCATATATTTAGGTTTTTAGGGTAAATGTAACTAGGTATTTTATATAAATGATAAAAAATAGGGCATCAGTTACTGAGAAGAATGTAGTTGATAAATAATTGTCCAAGTAGAAAAGAAACTTAATTCTAAGAGAAGAGTAAACACTTTGAGGCACTAATTATTTTTAACTTTGTTTATATCAAAGTAAAACATGTACATAGTTTAAGTATTCAATAAAATAAGTATGTTCAAAGATTTATGATGTAAACTGGCATACCCCTGACCCACTCCTCCCATTCTTCATGTCCAGTCCTCCTTTCTAGAGATCACCACTTTCAACTCTTTTATCTTCTAGCGAAATAATATACTATCTCTTGATTTGTCAGTTTTAGATGATAGCCACCGACCTTCAACTATGGAAGATGAGAATTTAGCTCTTTCATACTATCAT
The DNA here is from genome assembly GCF_951394435.1 of Stenella coeruleoalba. Lineage (NCBI taxonomy): Eukaryota > Metazoa > Chordata > Mammalia > Artiodactyla > Delphinidae > Stenella > Stenella coeruleoalba. The sequence goes on from NC_137169.1 coordinate 139,836,628, forward strand.
CTCCATGTTTTCTTGGAATACAATTGTAAGTTTTGAGTCAGCAAATATTCAAACTTTACCGTTTTTTTGACTATGGAAATATTGTTTCCTATTAAACTAAGAAGTTCTAAGATGATGTTTGCTTCTTGTACAACTTTCTCTATTTCTTGGAGTTAATAATTGCCTTTGTCCCCATTTGCTTAATTTTCTTCACACCTCTTGTCAAGTTTACCCATACCCTGTAACAGCCTCTCAATATAACTTTTATTTCTGAAAATTCCATCTCACACATACTTGATATTGATTAGATGTAGAATTTTAAGTTGAAGGGTGTCTTTATTTTAAGCCATTGTTATCTGTCATTCTGCTTTGGGGAATTTTTCCTGCATTCTTTTCCAATTATTTTCTCTTCGTTTTCTCAGATTCTTTTTATTGTAGCTCCTATAGTCAGAGAGCAGATTCTCTACATTGATCCTCAACTTTTTAAAAATAGTCTTGTATCTCCTATTTCCATTTCATTGTCCCTTTGTTTTACTTTTTGGGAGAGTTTCTTGGTGTTAAATTTGAAATATTTTCTATCAAGTTGTTTTTTTCTGCTTTCACATTATTAATTCACTACAGGCTTTTTAATTAAAAAGTTAAAACAGCATCCTATACTTGCTTAGTGGATGCAATATCCTTGCTAATGTCTTTTAGAATGTTTGTTTTAGATTTTAACAGTACCTTGTTCTGCTTCTTGCATTGTCTCAAGTTCATCTAAATTGTTTGCTTTTGTTGTTGTTGATATATCACTCTGTCTTTTAGGTTGGAGGTTTTTTTCAAACATCTGTTGATCTTTGGCTGTTCATTCGTATTTTTAAAATGAGGCAGTAAAGTGGCTTTCACTGTAGTGGTGACCTCCTGTGGAAGGGCCACTCCATATGGACATTTAATTTTTCCAACAAAAAGTTCCCTAATCCCCCGCCAAGTGCTCTAGTATCCTGGGAGTTGGGAACAGGGTGGGGAGTAGAATGGTATTCTCACCATTCAGTGTGAAGACTTTCACTTACATCTCAGTATAGTGCCTGACCCTTGTCTTCTACTAAGCCTAGATGCTCCAGTTTTTGTTTTTTAATTTTTTTCCCTCAGAAAACAAATCTGAACCGGGCTGTGGGGAGAAAGGGAGGGAGGTTCCTTAGGAGGAACCTGGGGAGGGGTCTTAAAAGTTAAGTGTTCTGTACAGGAGACTTTCAGCCAAGCCCTGTGCTTCACCTTTGCCTTCTGAGATGTCTGAAGATTTCAGTGCCTGAGGGTTCTGGGTTTAGGGAGGAAGAATAGGATGGAATTTCAATGATACCTCCCTCTCCAGACAGGAAGTGTCTCTGTTCTTTTAGGTCTGCTGCCACCCTTTATCTGTTTCTCAACACAAGTTACAATTTGAGGTCATTGTTGTCTCCTGGTTTCACGAAAGATATAGTTTTGTAGATTTTTATAATTCTCCATGTTTGGGGTGCCATTTCTGAGAATATAAAATAGGGCAAGAAATTCAGTACTCTGCCATCTTAAAACTAGAAGTCATCTAAATGAATAATTTCAAAACACAGGTTTATACAAATTTTATAGAGAGGCTTTTGAAGTAATAGTTTTACTTCCCAAAACATAGCACCCAGAACATTTTATTCATACTGGTAGGTTTTCATTTTCAAGTATTTTTGAACGTGATAGGTGGAGGATATAAACACAGAAGACCTGGATCCTACACCCAGGAAACTTATCATCTAGTGGGGAGATGAAACATGGAGGGGAATTACTGTCACAGAACAGAGACTATAAAAGGGCCATGAGAAAGGTATAATTATGCACCAGAAGCATTCAGTGCATGGAGATGTAATTTGCATCTTGAGAGAGAAGGATTTCCAGGAGAAGGTAGCATTTTTATATGAGACTTAATGTTTGGGTAGAATTTGCACCTAGTAAGAGCTTAATAAATATTTGCTGAATATAATTAATACTGACATTTTTAATACTGGTGGTCTGACATTTTTCTTTCCACTTCTGTTAATGGTAAATATTCTTTACTTCAATGCAGTGTATCAGCAGCAATCAATTTCACTTATTCTCGTCTTAGTTTTCCTGAGAGGTATTAACAAAAACATTTCTACATAAAAATTTCACCATTCAGTGACAGTTATTGATATATCCTATAATTACAAAAAAATTCTTCCTGTGAGAATTTCATCATATTAATGATACATGTATATTATTAAGACTCATAAATATGGAGTAATAAAGCTTCAAGTTCACATGTTCCCAGATGTTATTTTGGGGCTAGTAGATTAGCAATTTTTCAAGAACATAAGCAGTAATTAGAAATCTTTCATAATTTCTTTCAGAAACAGCACTTGATTTTAATTCTTTCATTTAAAAAAACTTGTAAGAAAAAAGCTGCATCAGAACTCTTGACATTTTTATAGCTTGACAAAAAATTAAGTATAATTAAAATGAAATATTTGTTGCATAAATTAAATTGCAATTAATATGTTTTCTGCCACTGCTTGAAGGATAAGATGAAAATGGTGTGGTTAGCAGACTCCCTGCTGTGAGACTAATTTCTTGATTTTTATACCCCACATTACCATACAGATTCTCACAGTAAAAGAGTAAACTAACAAGTAGAAAACATCATTTGATGAAAATGGTATACAGGAGATAAACTGGCTTTTATGAAGGCAAGGCAATATTACTTCTTTATTTTAAGATCTGATTACTAGTTGATTTCAAGGGTAAGATTTGTACTTTCAAAGCCATTAAAATTCGTAGAAAATTGCCCTTCATTTTAGTTAGCTATGCCTTTTAAATTATCCATGGTATTGTTTCAGGATGTTTGCTTTTTCCGGAGGTAATTAGGAAATGAACAACACATGTTATGCAGAGGTCTCCGCCTCCAGCTAACCAGGAAATAGTAATAAATTCCATCACAAAAACTTAGTTGTGAACAATCTGAAGAAAAGTGGAGGAAAAATATATTCCGTTAGTACTTCTCTTGGAGGAGAATCAATTTTTTCTTGCGGGGGCCCACCATTAAAGAAAAAAGCACCCCACCTTGACAAACATTAGTTATTCCCATCTTGAAAAAAAAATTCTCCAGCTGTCACTTACCCAGACAGTGTTATCAAGTACTATTTCTATGTGCATTTTTCCTGGCTAATTACTTTTTGACATTAGACCCCATTTGTGGTATCAATGAAAGAAATAGGTAATCATTATTAATAGTCTTCTTTATCTCTCCAAATGTCTCTCTTGGGCAGTGCTGCTCAAGGGATATAAATGCACGAATGGGAATCAGAAATTATGGGCTAGGCCCCAGTTACTGTGACTCTTGCACACCTGATCCCTGGGGGCCGGGATGGTATCCATTCACGTTGTATGACGACAACGTTAGGATGTGACAGTGCTTGTTCAAGTGAATTAGTGGAGCTCTGTTCATATACAAGGCCACGGCGCCCCTTTGGTGCTGTCTGCAGAGAGAAGGCAGTACTTTTTTACTGCTCGATGCTTCCTACATTCTGCACTAACAGGGTTCAGACCCTGGAAAAAATCCTCCAAAAGTCTTAGAGCGGGTCAAACTATCTTTTGAAGGTAGCTTAGCAGGTTTTGGTTGCTTGAAGTGACACTAATGTTGTAGTGAAAAAATTGGGGGTTGTAGTTTTGCTCTTCGTTTGCATGGTTACACTCTCACCTCCTTTGAGTTAGTGCTCAAGTGTCACCACAGAGCAGCCTTTCTCACCACCTGATTTGAATTGCAGGCAATGTCCCTAATGCCCTCACCCTTCTCTCCTACCCCGTCTTATTTTTCTTCACAGCACTTATTATTACCTGACTCATTTGCATGTTGTCTGTCTCCGCCCGCTAGAACTTTAAGTTTCATGGAGACAGGAGTTTTTGCCTGACTTATGCATTGCTGTATCCCCACTGCCTGGAACAGCACTTGGCATAAGTAGGCACTGGATTAGTACTTTTTGAGGAAGGAAGGAAGGAAGGAAGGAAACAAGGGAGGGAGGGAGGGAAGAAGGAGGGAAAAAGAAAGGAAGAAAGAAAAGGAAAGAAGAAAGGAAGAAAGAAAGAAAAAGGAAGGAAGGAAGGAAGAAAGTAAAGGGAGGGAGGGAGGGAAAGAAAGAAAAAGAAAGAAAGAGGGGCTTCCCTGGTGGCGCAGTGGTTGAGAATCTGCCTGCCAATGCAGGGGACACGGGTTCGAGCCCTGGTCTGGGAAGATCCCACGTGCCGCAGAGCAACTGGGCCCGTGAGCCACAACTACTGAGCCTGTGCGTCTAGAGCCTGTGCTCCGCAACAAGAGAGGTTGCGACAGTGAGAGGCCCGTGCACCGCGATGAAGAGTGGCCCCCGCTCTCTGCAACTAGAGAAAGCCCCAGTGCAGCAACGAAGACCCAACGCAGCCAAAAATAAATAAATAAAATTTTAAAAAAAGAAAGAAAGAAAGAAAAGGAAGGGAGAGAGGGAAGAGGGAAAGAAAGAGAAAGAAAGAAAGAAAAGAAAGAAAGGAAGGAAGGAAGGAAGAAAGACAAAGGAAGGAAGGGAAAGGGAGAGAGGAGATGAGTGAGTGAATAAATGAATGTTTAAAAACCAATTCTTTTTGAAAGACATTAAGCAAACATGATAATGCCTGGTGATAATATGATAATCTAAGTTTAGTAGAGGGCTATTTGAATTCTGTTTATTAAAGCTTCATTATGTGTGTGTGTGTGTGTATATATATATATTTACGCTATGATAAATCTTTATTTATGGACACTGATATTTGAATATCATATAATTTTTTTTTCAGTTGACAATTTTTTTTTTAATTGGAGTATAATTGCTTTACAGTGTTGTGTTAGTTTCTGCGGTACAATGAAGTGAATCAGCTCTATGTATACATATATCCTCTCCCTCCTGGACCTCCCTCCCAGCCCACCCCCCATCCCACCCATCTAGGTTGTCACAGAGCACCAAGCTGAGCTTCCTGTGCTTTATAGCATGTTCCCACTAGCTATCTATTTCATGCATGGTAGTGTATATATGTCTATCCTAATCTCCCAATTCGTCCCACCCTCCCCTAAAGCTTCATTTATAATTTTATCTTATGTTTAATCTCAGAGAAATCATACTGAAATGAAAATCATTTCTTATAAAACTAAAATTTCAGATTATAATCTATATATGGTTAATGTTCATGGAGAGTTATTTACAACCCGCCCCGTAAGGATAGTAAACAATATTTTGAATCCATTAGGTCATATTTTTATTCATGTTCTCATTCATTCATTTGTTTGTTCAGTGTTGCTTGTGTTCTACGAGGCATGCTATTTGTAATATTCTGGTAGAATATGTAAGTACATGCAGCAGTAAGTATGTCATGATGGAGCTTGGCTGTACTGAAGAGTTACAGTCTATTCTTGTACTTGCCATAGTTATGTTCTATGAAGTCACTACAAACACAGAATCAACAAATACTGAGCCATTGCTCCTAAGGGAAGTGCAGGGTTAGGTTCCTCAGAGCCTCTGGTCAACATTTTTGTCACCCAGTCAATACATAACATTGTTTCATGTGTATTTCTGTTGAAAGACTCCTGATTTAATATATATTGTTGATTCATTAACATTGAACTCCTGGCCAATAACACTATAACTTACGCTTGAATGAAGCTTATCTAATAAACATGTTTTCTCCTTAAGGCACACAGTAGCCTTCTTGTGCTTAGGAATGCTAGGTAGCACTTCAGCAGTATGCTTGGGGTCTACTTTAAAAAGAGAAATCACCAAAAAAATGTGAAAAAGGTGACACTAAATAAGCACGAAAGGACCCCTGTTTATAGTGTGAGAGCTGAAATGAGAAGACAGGCTTCGGCTGGGAGTGTGGGTGCTGGGTGCCTCAAATCTTCACCTCTCTGCTTGTATCTATGAATGACTGAAAGCACTGTGAGTATGCATTTTGGAGTTACAAATAAATTTTATTCAGTAGGTGAATTTGCAAATAAGGAATCTGAATAATGTAGATAGATGGTAACAGTGTTCTTATAAAGAAGACATCATTGAACACATCCTTTATAGCCTATTTACTGATGAATCTAGGTATTACCATCCTTGAAAAATGGGGTCACAGCAAGAAGACATATTTCTATTCAATCAAGATTTACTGAGCGCCTCCATTCCTCATAGACCTCATACATAAATATGTTACTTAATTTTTCTCTACTATATTCTCTCCCCCCTCTCCTGATTTCTCTATTTCTCCTCCAAATACACTTAGACTCAAGTTACTTAATTTACAGAGGTACCTGGGCATAACGTCTACCAGTTGGAAAAGGAAAGTTCTCAGAGTGTGAAGTGGACTTTGAGAGGACCCTCGTGTTGATGGAGTCCAGGCCATACAGCTGCCATCTCCTTTTGGTTTCTAGAGTGATGGGGTTGAAAGAGAGAGTAAGGATGTGCTATTCCAGAAGGCTCAAAATTTGAACAGGTTTATGGTTTCCCCAGGGCCAAGTCTATTTATTCATTCTTCAGTCATTCCTTCAGACAAATAATACTTTTGAAGCACTTACTTTTTACCAGGCTAAACTCAGGATACAATGCGTCCTGTCTTTTAGCAGTTATCCCCCCTCTTGAGAGTTTCCTTAGAATACTTATTTACTTAGAGGCACTCAGTTTCTTTCCTACAAGAAACTCTTAGTATTTAAGAACGTCACAATTCTGGCTTCAGTTGTATTCCCCACTTAAGTGGTTCTCCTTCAGCCATTCTGATGTTATCTTGGAACATTTTTGCAGCATATTCTCCAGTACACTAACCAAGTACTAGACCAAACTTTCCCTTTAATGCCAGTTCCCTCTACTTAAAATGGGTTGCCGTTGTACGTGAAAGTCATGTTACTGGAACCTCTTACCCTGGTATCATTAGCTTTATTATCAAACCAACTCACAGTCTACAGATGATTGTAACTACAACATTTGTCTCTTGTTGGATGTTCCATTTCAGTGACTTCTATTTAGATAACATTCTTATTGTTTTTAGTTGAAATTAAACAGATAAGGCCACATTTTATACATACATCTATATTTCTGCATCTAGGTTTATTACTTCTTATATATCTTTGTATTTCTTTTACTATGGCCATAATCCATATACACCATAACACAATGGACTGGTCAAACAAGAAACCCCATTATTTATCCTTCAGTTTACATGTTGGCCTGCCATTTCCCACTTGTCCATTTATAATCAAGACTATAAAAGTGGAAGAGGAGCACAAACTAAGAAGAAGATAAAACTATTAAGAGGGCTTCCCTGGTGGCGCAGTGGTTGGGAGTCCGCCTGGCAATGCAGGGGACGCGGGTTGGTGCCCCAGTCCGGGAAGATTCCACATGCCGCGGAGTAGCTGGGCCCGTGGGCCATGGCCGCTGAGCCTGCGCGTCCGGAGCCTGTGCTCTGCAACGGGAGAGGCCACAGCACTGAGAGGCCCGCGTACCGCAAAAAAAAAAAAAAAAAAAAAAAAAAAACACTGTTAAGAAAAAGAAAGATATATAAAAATGGAAAAAGAATTAATAGTAACTCAAATATAAAACTTTTGAATTTAGATGTACCTACCTAAAAATAGGAATATGTATACTGAACTCAAATATAAATGACCTTTGAATAAGCAACTATTTAGGATTATTTATCCACAACTATTTTTTTTAAGTAAAGGGTTTTTGAAGTTTCTTATTTGAAAATAGCTGACACTAACTACTTGCTATATACCAGACACTGTTTTAATTGCTTTATAAGTATGAACTCATATAATCCTTTTAACAAACCTGTGAGTAGGGTGTCATTATTTTTATATCATCTTATCTCTTTTTTTTTTCCTCTTGGTACTTTTTTTTAACTTATTTATTGGAGTATAATTGCTTTACAATGCTGTTAGTTTCTCCTGTATAACAAAGTGAGTCAGCTGTACGTATACATGTATCCCCATAACCTCTCCCTCTTACATCTCCCTCCCACCCTCCTTATCCTACCCCTCTAGGTAGTCACAAAGATCTGACCTGATCTCCCTGTGCTACGCAGCTGCTTCCCATGAGCTATCTATTTTATATTTGGTAGTGTATATATGTCCATGCCACTCTCACTTCGTCCCAGCTTACACTTTCCCCTCCCCGTGTCCTCACGTCCATTCTCTATGTCTGTGTCTTTATTCCTGTCCTGCCCCTAGGTTCTTCAGAACCATTTTTTTTTTTAGATTCCATATATATGTGTTAGCATACGGTATTTGTTTTTCTCTTTCTGACTCACTTCATTTTGTATGACAGACTCTAGGTCCATCTACCTCACTACAGATAACTCAATTTCGTTTCTTTTTATGGCTGAGTAATATTCCATTGTATATATGTGCCACATCTTCTTTATCCATTAATCTGACACTTAGGTTGCTTCCATGTCCTGGCTATTGTAAATAGAGCTGCAATGAACACTGTGGTACGTGACTATTTTTGAACGATGGTTTTCTTGGGATATATGCCCAGTAGTGGGATTGCTGGGTCATATGGTAATTCTATTTTTAGTTTTTTAAGGAACCTTCATACTGTTCCCCATAGTGGCTGTATCAATTTACATTCCCACCAACAGTGCAAGAGGATTCCCTTTTCTCCACATCCTCCCCAGCATTTATTGTTTATAGATTTTTTGATGATGGCCATTCTGACTGGTGTAAGGTGATACCTCAGTGTAGTTTTGATTTGCATTTCTCTAATGATTAGTGATGTTGAGCATCCTTTCAAGTGTTTGTTGACAATCTGTATATCTTCTTTGGAGAAATGTCTATTTAGGTCTTCTGCCCATTTTTGGATTGGGTTGTTTGTTTTTCTAATATTGAGCTGCATAAGCTGTTTATATATTTTGGAGATTAATCCTTTGTCAGTTGCTTCGTTTGAAAATATTTTCTCCCATTCTGAGGGTTGTCTTTTCATCTTGTTTATGGTTTCCTTTGCTGTGCAAAAGCTTTTAAGTTTCATTAGGTCCCATTTGTTTATTTTTGTTTTTATTTCCATATCTCTAGGAGCTGGGTCACAAAGGATCTTGCTTTGATGTATGTCATAGAGTGTTCTGCCTATGTTTTCCTCTAAGATTTTTATAGTGTCTGGCCTTACATTTAGGTCTTTAATCCATTTTGAGTTTATTTTTGTGTATGTTGTTAAGGAGTGTTCTAATTTCATTCTTTTACATGTAGCTGTCCAGTTTTCCCAGCACCACTTATTGAAGAGACTGTCTTTTCTCTTTTCTCCATTGTATATCCTTGCCTCCTTTGTCATAGATGAGTTGACCATAGGTGCTTGGTTTTATCTCTGGGCTTTCTATCCTGCTCCATTGATCTATCTTTCTGTTTTTGTGCCAGTACCATACTGTCTTGATTACTGTAGCTTTGTAGTATAGGCTGAAGTCCGGGAGCCTGATTTCTCCAGCTCCGTTTTTCTTTCTCCAGATTGCTTTGGCTGTTCGGAGTCTTTTATGTTTTCATACAAATTGTGAAATTTTTTGTTCTAGTTCTGTGAAAAATGCCATTGGTAGTTAGGGATTGCATTCAATCTGTGGATTGCTTTGGGTAGTATAGTCATTTTCACAATGTTGATTCTTCCAATCCAAGAGCACATCTTTGTATCATCTTTAATTTCTTTCATCAGTGTCTTATAGTTTTCTGCATACAGGTCTTTTGTCTCCTTAGGTAGGTTTATTCCTAGGTATTTTATTCTTTTTGTTGCAATGGTAAATGGGAGTGTTTCCTTTATTTCTCTTTCAGATTTTTCATCCTTAGTATAGAATTACAAGAGATTTCTGTGCATTAATTTTGTATCCTACTACTTTACCAAATTCATTGATTAGCTTTAGTAGTTTTCTGGTGGCATCTTTAAGATTCTCTATGTATAGTATCATGTCATCTGCAGACAGTGACAGCTTTACTTCTTCTTTTCCAATTTGGATTCCTTTTATTTCTTTTTCTTCTCTGTTTGCTGTAGCTAAAACTTCCAAAACTATGTTGAATAATAGTGGTGAGAGTGGGCAACCTAGTCTTTTTCCTGATCTTAGAGGAAATGGTTTCATTTTTTCACCACTGAGAAAGATATTGGCTGTGGATTTATCATATATGCCCCTTATTATGTTGAGGTAAGTTCCCTCTATGCTACTTTCTGGAGAGTTTTTATCATAAATGAGTGTTGAATTTTTCAAAAGCTTTTTCTCCATCTATAGAGATTATCATATGGTTTTTATCCTTCAATTTATTTATATGGTTTTTGACACTGATTGATTTACGTATATTGAAGAGTCCTTGCGTTCCTGGGATAAACTTGATCATGGTGTATGATCCTTTTAATGTGCTGTTGGATTCTGTTCTCTAGTCTTTTATTGAGGATTTTTGTATCTATGTTCATCAGTGACATTGGCCTGTAGTTTTCTTTTTTTGTGACGTATTTGTCAGGTTTTGTTATCAGGCTGATAGTGGTCTCGTAGACTGAGTTTGAGAGTTTTCCTCCCTCTGCTATATTTTGGAAGAGTTTGAGAAGGATGGGTGTTAGCTCTTCTCTAAATGTTTGATAGAATTTACCTGTGAAGCCTTCTGGTCCTGGGCTTTTGTTTGTTGGAAGATTTTTAATCACAGTTTCAATTTCAGTGCTTGTATAAATGTTTGATAGAATTTGCCTGTGAAGCCTTCTGGTCCTGGGCTTTTGTTTGTTGGAAGATTTTTAATCACAGTTTCAATTTCAGTGCTTGTGATTGGTCTGTTCATATTTTCTATTTCTTCCTTGTTCCATCTCAGAAGGTGTGCTTTTCTAAGAATTTGTCCATTTCTTCCAGGTTGTCCATTTTATTGGCATATAGTTGCTGGTAGTAATCTCTCATGATCCTTTGAATTTTTGCAGTGTCAGTTATTACTTCTCCTTTTTCATTTCTAATTATGTTGATTTGAGCCTTCTCCCTTTTTTTTTTGTTATGAGTCTGGCTAATGTTTTATCAATTTGACTTATCTTCTCAAAGAACCAGCTTTTAGTTTTATTGATCTTTGCTATCATTTCCTTCTTTTCTTTTTCATTTATTTCTGATCTGATCTTTATGATTTCTTTCCTTTTGCTAACTTTGGGGTTTTTTTGTTCTGCTTTCTCTATTTGCTTTATGTGTAAGGTTAGGTTGTTTATTTGAGATGTTTCTTTTTTCTTGAGGTAGGATTGTATTGCTATGAACTTCCCTCTTAGAACTGCTTTTGCTGCCTCCCATAGGTTTTGGGTCATTGTCTTTTCATTGTCATTTATTTCAAGGTATTTTTTGATTTCCTCTTTGATTTCTTTAGTGATCTCTTGGTTATTTAGTAGCATACTGTTTAGCCTCCATGTGTTTGTAATTTTTACAGTTTTTTCCCTGTAATTGATGTCTAGTCTCATAGCGTTGTGGTTGGAAAACATACTTGATACGATTTCAGTTTTCTTAAATTTACCAAGGTTTGCTTTGTGACCCGAGATATGATCTATCTTGGAGAATGTTCCATGAGCACTTGAGAAGAGAGTGTATTCTGTTGCTTTTGGATGGAATGTCCTATAAATATCAATTGTTTAATGTCTCATTTAAAGCATGTGTTTCCTTACTTATTTTCATTTTGGATGATCTGTCCATTGGTGAAAGTGGAGTGTTAAAGTCCCCTACTATTATTGTGTTACTGTCAATTTCCCCTTTTATGGCTGTTAGCATTTGCCTTATGTATTTAGGTGCTCCTATGTTGGGTGCATAAATATTTACAGTTTTTACATCTTCTTCTTGGTTGATCCCTTGATCACTTTGTAGTGTCCTTCTTTGTCTCTTGTAATAGTCTTTATTTTAAAGTCTATTTGTTCTGATATGAGAATTGCTACTCCAGCTTTTTTTTATTTCCATTTGCATGCAATATCTTTTTCCCTCGTCTCACTTTCAGTCTGTATGTGTCCCTAGGTCTGAAGTGGGTCTCTTGTAGACAGCATATTTACGGGTCTTGTTTTTGTATCCATTCAGTCAGTCTATGTCTTTTGGTTGGAGCATTTAATCCATGTACATTTAAGGTAGTTATTGATATGTATGTTCCTATTACCATTTCCTTAATTGTTTTGGGTTTGTTATTGTAGGTCTTTTCCTTCTCTTGTGTTTCCTGCCTAGAGAAGTTCCTTTAGCATTTGTTGTAGAGCTGGTTTGGTGGTGCTGAATTCTCTTAGCTTTTACTTGTCTGTAAAGGTTTTAATTTCTCCTTCAAATCTGAATGAGGTCCTTACTAGGTAGAGTAATCTTGGTTGTAGTTTCTTCCCTTTCATCACTTTATATATGTCTTGCCATCCCTTCTCACTTGCAGAGTTTCTGCTGACAGATCAGCTGTTAACCTTATGGGGATTCCCTTGTACATTATTTGTTGCTTTTCCCTTGCTGCCTTTAATATTTTTTCTTTGTATTTAATTTTTGATAGTTTGATTAATATGTGTCTTGGTGTGTTTCTCCATGGATTTATCCTGTATGGGACTCTCTGCATGTCCTGGACTTGACTGACTATTTCCTTGCCCATATTAGGGAAGTTTTCAACTATAATCTCTTCAAATATTTTCTCAGTCCCTTTCTTTTTCTCTTCTTTTCTGGGACCCCTATAATTCTAATGTTGGTGTGTTTAATGTTGTCCCAGAGGTCTCTGAGACTGTCCTCAATTCTTTTCATCCTTTTTTCTTTATTCTCCTCTGTGGTAGTTATTTCCACTATTTTGTCTTCCAGGTTACTTATCCGTTCTTCTGCCTCAGTTATTCTTCTACTGATTCCTTCTAGAGAATTTTTAATTTCATTTATTGTGTCGTTCATCATTGTTTGTTTTCTCTTTAGTTCTTCTAGGTCCTTGTTAAACGTTTCTTGTATGTTCTCCATTCTATTTCCAAGATTTGGGATCATGTCTACTATCATTACTCGGAATTCTTTTTCAGGTAGACTGCCTATTTCCTCTTCATTTCTTTGGTCTGGTGGGTTTTTACTTTGCTTCTTCATCTGCTGTGTATTTCTCTTTTTTCTCATTTTGCTTTACTTACTGTGTTTGGGGTCTCATTTTTGCAGGCTGCAGGTTCATAGTTCCCGTTGTTTTTGGTATCGGCCCCCAATGGCTAAGGTTTGCTCAGTGGGTTTTGTAGGCTATCTGGTAGAGGGGACTGGTGCCCGTGTTCTGGTGGATGAAGCTGGATCATGTCTTTCTGGTGGGCAGGACTGCGTCCTTTGGTGTGTTTTTGGGTGTCTGTGAATTTACTATGATTTTAAGTAGGCTCTCTGCTAATGGGTGGGGTTGTGTTCCTGTCATGCTAGTTTTTTGGCATAGGGTGTCTAGCCCTGGAGCTTGCTGGTCATTGAGTGGAGCTGGGTCTTAGCATTGAGACAGACATCTCTGGTAGAGCTCTCACTGATTGATATTACTTGAGGCCGGGAGGTCTCTGGTGGTCCAATGTCCTGAACTCAGCTCTCCCACCTCAGAGGCTCAGGCCTGACACCCAGCTGGAGCACCAAGACCCTGTCAGCCACATGGCTCAGAAGAAAAGGGAGAAAAGAAAGAAAGAAAGAACAAATAATAATAAAATAAAGTCATTAAAGCAAAACATATTCTTTATTATTAAAATAAAAATATTTTAAAAGTAATAAAAAAAGAAAGAGAAGAGAGCAAGCAAATCAATAAACAAATCCACCAATTATAACAAGCACTAAAAACTATACTAAGATAAACATAAAAATCAGAAACTAGTCAGTTGCAGACAGCAAACCCCAAGGCTACAGTTGCTCCCAAAGTCCACCTCCTCAAATTTGGGATGATTCATTGTCTATTCAGGTATTCCACAGATGCAGGGTACATCAGGTTGATTGTGGGGATTTAATCTGCTGCTCCTTAGGCTACTGGGAGAGATTTCCCTTTCTCTTCTTTGTTCGCACAGCTCCTGGGGTTCAGCTTTGGATTTGGCCACACGTCTGCGTGTAGGTCTTCTGAGGGCATCTGTTCTTCGCTCAGACAGGACGGGGTTAAAGTAGCAGCTGATTAGGGGGTTCTGGCTCACTCAGGCCAGCGGGAGGGAGGGGTACGGAATGCAGGGTGAGCCTGCAGTGCCAGTGGCCAGCATGATGTTGCAACAGCCTGAGGCTGCCGTGTGTTCTCCGAGGGGAGTTGTCCGTGGATCACGGGACCCTGGCAGTGGCAGGCTGCACAGTCTCTCAGGAGGGAAGGTGTGGATAGTGACCCGTGCTTGCACACAGGCTTCTTGGTGGCTGCAGCAGCAGCCTTAGCACTTCATGCCCATCTCTGGTGTCCGCACTGAGAGCCACGGCTCGCGCCCATCTCTGGAGCTTGTTTAGGTGGTGCTCTGAATCCCCTCTCCTCGCGCCCCAGAAACAATGGTCTCTTGCCTATTAGGCAGGTCCAGACTCTTTCCTGGACTCCCTCTGAGCCAGCTGTGGCGCACTAACCCCCTTCAATCTGTGTTCACGCAGCCAACCCCAGTCCTCTCCCTCAGATCTGACCTCCAAAGCCCGAGCCTCAGCTCCCAGCCCCGCCCGCCCCAGTGGGTGAGCAGACAAGCCTCTCGGGCTGGTGAGTGCTGATCAGCACCGATCCTCTGTGCGGGAATCTCTCCGCTTTGCCCTCCACACCCCTGTTGCTGTGTCCTCCTCCATGTCTCCAAAGCTTCACCCCCACCCACCCCCCATCTCCGCCAGTGAAGGGGCTTCCTAGTGTGTGGAAACTTTCCCTCCTTTACGACTCCCTCCCAGAGCTGCAGATCCTGTCCCTATTCTTTTGTCTCTGTTTTTTCTTTTTTCTTTTGCCCTACCCAGGTACATGGGGATTTTCTTGCCTTTTGGGAAGTCTGAGGTCTTCTGCCAGCATTCAGTAGGTGTTCTGTAGGAGTCGTTCCACGTGTAGATGTATTTCTGATGTATTTGTGGGGAGTAAGGTGATCTCCACTTCTTACTCCTCCTCCATCTTAAAGGTCTCTCTCATCTCTGTCTTTCAAAGAGGACACCAAGCACCCAGTCAGCTTGGCTGCAAAGCAATCCTGCCTCAGAATAGAAATCATAAAGTTTTCAAACCACCCATGCAAATACCCTCAGTGAGACTGTGACATAATTTAATATACAAATGAACTTGGCTTCCTTTCTAGGTTCAGACTGACACTGCATTGTCAACTCAATGTCAGCTAAAAGTTGTTTCTTCAGAAACATATACAAATAGTTTAATTGAAAAAATACATAGTAAATCCTAAATCTAGGGAATTGAGAAGAACACAAATAATAGAGGATGCTTTAGAATGTTTTCCTGAAAACTCATAGTGAACAGAAAGAAGAGAAAAACTGCTACAGCTCTTAGCCATTGCATGTATGTTCTGTTGTCGCAACAGTGGAGATGATCTTGCCATCACAGAATTTTCTACATGCAATGAAAGCAAAGTTGGATCACGCAGGAATAATGCCAGGTGATCTTTTAAAACTGTCTATGAACTGTTGTTTATAGATTATGGAAAATCCCAAGCCCTAGCCAGACTTAACTATGGTCTCATTCAGGAAATATTTTCCTGTATTTAATCAGCTTAGAGCTGAATATATAAAAAATATTTTAAGCTGAACAATATGTGCATAACCTTTCATTTCCATCTTGTCCTTCTAATCTTGGAGGATTTGTCCACTATAGTGTATCAGCTCCGTCCTACTTACCAACATTGAAGCTGGTCATGAGTATCTGATGAAAAGCCTTAAATAACTAGTTAAACAGTGCAGCTGCCAACCTAAAGTAATCCTACACTTAGGGGGTGAGTGGCCCAGGAAATTTGCTCTTTGTCATTTTGACTTGGGTTTGAAAATGGACCTGGGCTGCATTCCAGCTCAAAGAGCCATTCACTTCCAAAGAGTCCTAAATTGTCCCAAGGAGCTCATTTTGGCAGTGGATTATTTGTGTTTGGCTGGTCAAAAGCTAATAGCAAAAGCTGTCTGCTCTGGCACGCAAGGGCTATGGCAGCATTTAGAATTACATCCCCAGTGTTTTATCTTGATGAGGTTATTTTTCAGGAAAGCTGTCCCCCACCCCCCCATTTCAAAAGTGACAATGTACAAGTATCGTGCAGGTGGTTTTCTTGAGCTCATAAATATCTTCCCATAACATGGTGGCCTGTTTTTTTTTCCCATAACATGTTGGCCAAGGAATATTATAAACAAATGAGAACCAGCATCAGATTTTTTCCAAAACCAAAGCTGTCTTAATGGTGTGTTCACCTCTTCCTATACCAGAGGTAACAGTTATTGGTTGACTAGGGCCAAGTAAGAAAGTGGGCTTTTAAATAAAATAAGAGTGATAAAGGATTTGTGAAAGATTTTCTGTCAGGGGATGTAGAGTATAGGTACTTGAAGAGTCAATCCTTGCTTATCTACACAACTGTAAATGCCTATTTTCTGACTCTTCCACTAGCCTGTGAGGGACCCTGGGAAGACACAGCTAAGTTTTGGTTACCTAGATAGTTGGGAAGCTATCTAGCGTAGTGCTGACACACTGGAGATGCTCAAATGTTAGTGGAATGCACAGGTTAAAGTATGACACAGAATTAATTGTTGCTTCATTCATTATATTAGAGGAGCCCAAAACTAAGTACACAAGAAGATCCAAAGGAATGAGGGAAGAAAATATTATAATCTCTATTTTTACCTCATTTGTATATCATTTAACATTATATTTTACTATCACAGTATTACACATATAGAATTTCAAGCAGATAACCAAAACTATATTGAGGATGCTTAAAATATTTTTACTGATGGAGGATACAATCAAGATCCTTTCAGTCCTGTTTCACTACATTATTGCACTATAATCAGTCTCTCATATGTGTCAATGGAATTTAATTTAACTTTCAAAAGCACATGTTGGATAGACTATGAATAGATTTTCACCCTTGAAGGAAAGATGGAGGAAAAAGCTAGTGCTTAGATGTTTTATCCTGTTTAATCCTCACACCAACCCTGTAAGATTTCTTCATTTTATAGATGGTGAAAAGAATGAGTCAGGAAGTGCTTCCTGTACATCTGTTTTCTGGAATAAATTATACAGAATTGGTATCATTTCTTCCTTTTTTGGTATAATTCACCAGTGAAATCATCTGGGCCTGTTTTGGAAGGTTACTAATTATTTATTCAATTTTTAAAATAGTTACAGGCGTATTTAGATTATTTCTCCTTGTTTGAGTTTTGATAGATTGTGACTTCCAAGAAATTAGTCCATTTCACCCAAGTTATCAAATTTATGAACAGAGTTGTTCAAAAAATTCCTTTGTTATCCTTTTAATGTCCATGGGATCAGTAGTGATGGTACATCTTTCATTTCTGATATTTGTAATGTGTATCTTCTTTCTTTTTTCTTAGTCTGGTTAGGTGTTTATCAATTTTATTGATCTTTTCAAAGGAACAGCTTTTGGTTTTGTTGATTTTTTTTTCTATTGATTTCCTGTTTTCAATTTCTACTCTGATTTTATTTTCTTTGGCATATTTTGGATTTAATCTGCTCTTTTTCTAGTTACCTAAAGTGGAAGCTTAGATTAGTGATTGTAGATCTTTCTTCTTTTCTACTATATGCATTCAATGCTATAAATTTCCCTGTAGGCGCTGCTTTTGCTGCATCCCACAAATTTTGCCAAGTTGTATTTTAGTTTTCATTTAGTTGAAAATTTTTTTTTCTTGATGCTTCTTCTTTGACTCTGTATTATTTAGTAGGGTATTGTTCAATCTCCAAATATTTCAGGAATTTTAAACTATCTTTTTGTTACTACTTTTTAGTTTAATTCCATTGTGGTCTAAACACATACTTTGTATGATGTCTACTCTTTTGAAGTTGTTAAGGTATACTTTATGGCTCAGAATGTGGCCTATCTTGGTGAATATTCCATGTGAGCTTGAGAAGAGTGTGTGGTTATTGTTGGATGAAGTAGTCTATAAATGTCAGTTAGATCCAGTTGAGTGATAGTGCTGTTCAGTTCAATTGTATCCTTACTGACGTTCTGCCTGCCAGATCTATCAGTTACTTACAAAGGGGTATTGAAGCCTCCAATTACAAGAGTGAATTTGTCTACCTCTCCTTGCAGTTCTGTTAGTTTTTACTTCATGTGTTTTGGTGCTCTGTTGTTCGGTACATACACATTAAGGACAGTTATGTCTTCTTTGAGGATTGACCCCTTTATCATGTAATGCCCATCTTTATTCCAGATTATTTTCCTTATTCTGAAGTCTGTTTTATCTGAAATTAATATAGCTACTCCAACTTTCTTTTGCTTAATGTTAGATAGTATATCTTTCTCCATGCCTTTACTTTTAATCTGTTTGTGTTTTTTGACTAATCCAAGTCCACTTTCAAATAACACTATATTGTTTCACGGGTAGTTCAACTACCTTATAACAGATTATTCCCAACTCCTCCCTTCCATCCCTTATAATATTGCTGTCATATATTTACCTTATCCATAAGCTATAATCACTGATTATATTGTTGTTATTATTATTTTGAACAAGACTGTTATCTGTAAGATCAATTAAGATCTTTACCTTCATTTATTTCTTCTCTAATGTTCCTCATTTCATGTAGAGCTGAATTTCTAACGTGTATCAGACAGAGAAAGACAAATGCTACATTTTATCATTTATATGCAGAATCTAAAAATAATACAAACAAATCTATATGCAAAACAGAAACAGACTTACAGATATAGAAAACAAACTACTGGTTACCAAAGGGGAGAGGGAAGAAGGGAGGGGCAAATTAGGGGTATGGGACTAGGAGTTACTAACCACTATGTATAAAATAGATAAACAACAAGGATATATTGTATAGCACAGGGAATTATAGCCATTATCTTATCATAACTTTTAATGGAGTATAGTCTATAAAAATACTGAATCACTATGCTGTACACCTGAAACTAATATAATATTGCAAATCAACTATACTTCATTTTTTTAAAAGAGGGGAAAATTAGAAATAAATTTTTTTAAATATCCAAAATGATTTATTATAGTAAAATTTTAAAAAAGTAGTTACAAATATCAAAAGTTTAAGATCATTTGCATAAAACAAACCTTTTCATTTACTTTTTTGAAACCTACGTTATTGTTATACAGATATATTTATAAAACGTAAACCATCCATAGTTCTAGTCTTCAGGGTTCATCAAGTGCCAACATTAAAGAATCACTATCATGCTTCTCACATATACCTAACTTCATACATTCAAGTTTAAGAGTAATATGAATTACTTACTATTGCAAAATATTCCCGATATGTCATGCGCCACTCTTGCAAACACTATGTTGATTCCTGAGTACCCCTAGAATCACAATTTCAAATAAAAAGAAAGCCAGAATATGGATTTCAGCACCACAAGAAAATAATACTTCATTATATAAAGTTCTATTGCATTCATGCTATCCAAAAGGAAGGATTTTATTCGAATTAATTAATATTTCTTTTAACTAAGCATTTTTGTCACACAAATTCTTTGTGTACTCGAAAGCAGTGTCTGTTTCAACCTCTTGTCCTTCATGTCACTTGGGCTTTGTCACTTTTGTTTCATAAACACAAAGCAACAGATGTGGGGCTTTTCCCTGGGGCCTGAATAGGCTTATTATTAAGCCCTGGGCTTATTCATAAAAGCAGATATTTAGGGTTGGGGCTCTGTTGTACTGGAGTGGAGAGCCAGATCCCTAGTGACAGAGGTTCCTTCATGTTCTTTAATACATTTATTGTCTGTGTGTTTGTAAGGTAGGAACCTTCTAAAGAGGTTGACCCTGGGCAGAGGTTCTTCCTTCCAAGGTTTTCTTAAGAAAAATAAAATTGTCCAAAATCATTTCCATTGAGGATAAGCCTGCTTTACAAAGGAGAAACATATACTTTTATATAGTCTGACCATTTATTTACAGTATCCACTGTCGATTTAGTACTTTACCTCTCTAACGACTTTGCCTGTTTCACATGCATGAAAAGCATTCGTTTCTATCCTCAATCAAATGCTGCTTCTTTGGTTACTCAACAATAAATGATTTGTCCTCTCTTCCTCTGAACTTCTTCAGCATTTGTTTGAATCACTTCTGTGATACTTATCACAGGTGGCCTTCTATTATAATTATTTGGGTATAACACCTTTCCTTTTTCATTCATTTAGTCAACAAATATCATTTTGCACAAAACAAGGTACCTACCTGTATGAAGCTTACCATCTCATGTGGGACACAAAATAAATATATAGTATCAAAGAATGGTAATTGTTATGAAGAAAACAGAGCCATTTAAAATGATAGAAAGTTTCAGGGGTACTATTTTATGTGCAGGTGGTAAGGGAGGATCTCTTTGAACAGGGATGTGATGAAGGGAAGGAATGAACCATGGGAATAACTGGAGACAAAGCCGTCTAGGTGGAGGCATCTCTAAGTATAAAGACTGAGAGGCAGAGTGTTCAGTAAGCAGAACTGTTGCTAGAGACGATTCAATGAGGGGAAATGTAGAAGAAAATTCGTGTCAGAAAAGGAGCCAAATACACCATCATCAAGATCAAGGAGAAACATGTAGATTGTGAGCTCTGTGAAGACAGGTGGCTATGTCATTGTGTTGCTCAGAGCTTCTCCAGGCGGCCATCCACAGCTCATAAAAACTATGTGTTTAAGAAAGTGTCCATATATCTGACTTTCAACTGATAAAGCTTACCTGCTAATTTTGTTTTATTTGAGGGCATGATGGGAAATTTGAAGTGCAGTTAAATGATATCCATCTAGCAATTTAATATAATTTAAATTATAACAAAAATAACATAAGAAATCAGCATGACCTCTTTGGTAATTGTTGATCTTTTTCCTCCTAGGATTTCCAAACTGTATTGCCATCATTTGATCTCTTCTCAAAGTACGGAAAATTGTATTCAAAAGCTGGACAAATTGTATAAAGGTATGCATTTTTGCTAAAAGGTACTTCAAAAATGCTACAGTAAATAACAAAAAATCAAATGAGATTGATTTAACTATCAAGCATTTAAAAAAACATGCTATAATAATATTTACAGGTAATACAACTCCATATATTTCTTTCATTCTACTCTAATGGTTTTCAACATTCAAAAATCATGGATTTTGTGTTTCAAGTCTCTTCTCCAAAATGAACTCAAAGTCGAACTGAAAACTACCTGAAGTACCCTTTCTCTTTAAATTAATTAATACAGTAAATAAATAGTTTTACGTAATATAATGAGAAAGTATTGATGGTGTCCAAAAGCTCAAATATTTCTCATTACTGTATAGATACAGTATAGTTTAAAATACTGTATTCAATATGTGTGTTACTTAAAGTGCAAGGTGCCTTTAGTGGATTCCAGATAAATAGCATCTTGGGTCTCTGATGACCAAAGCTTACAGACTAGAGAAGAACAGAGATACCCACATAAAATTCAAGATCACAAAATAAACTCTCAATGAATGCTGTATTTAATTGCTAAGGTGTTTTAGAGTAGAGAAGTGATTACAATCAAAGGGAGACTAATAGGAGGTATTCTCACATCAGCAAAATTTAAAGGAGATACTGGATAAAGACAGAAAAGATCACTGCAATTGAAGGAAAAGAGGCAGGAATGAGAAATCAGGCTAGTTAATTCCCCAGGGCTCCTCCCACACCAAGAACCAGGGGAAAGCTCTGGTCCATTGGAAAGAACACAAAGTAGATGCAAGCAACTATGTTCCTTAGATTTAGTTAGTATTGCCTCTCCCACATTTATAACTTTGGATACTCCAACTGGAAGTCAGTATGTTAAATGTAGATAGAAATGACCACCTTTTAACTCCTTCAAAGGAATATGTGAGGGGAAATATGAAATACTCTGAGTTAATGGAGAAACATACATATAATGCTGAGTGGAATTACAGTTTCAAAGGTTTATAAAATAATTACCATCACCCATTGGAGCATTTATCTAGTATTTGTGACTCACAGCATGAAGTAGTCTAAATAAAATTTTTCATATTTGTGTATGATTTCAGATTTTAATTCAAAGATACATCCTGTTCATAATGGCCAAAGGTTGAAAACAACTTGAATACTCATTAGTATATGTTAAGTTAAATAAATGCTAAGACACATGAAATGCAATACTATGAAAACATTAAAAATGTTAACATAAATCTTTATTATTAATTTGAAAAAATGCCTCCAATATATTTCTAAGAAAAGAAAGCTGGATTCAAAGGAAACTATGTAGTCTGATTCCATTAAAAAACATGTATATATGTGCGTGTGTGTATGTGTGTGTGTATACACACACATATATATAATGTGTATGTATGTACAAAAAACACACTTGTATGTGCTTATTTATGTATTACATATGTATGTATACATTCATATAAGGCAAAAATGTTACTGGTAGTTATCTCTTGATAGTGAGATTAGGGGTACATTTTGGGGAGATATTTCTTTATGGTCTCACTTTTTGAAATTTTTATCTAATCAGACAAAAGCAGATTGTTAAACAATAGGAACTACTTGCTCTTCTCTACCAATTACTAAAACATCTTGACTTTATTCAATTCAATCATAATAATTCAGAGACAATTATCGTTTTTTTCTAAAAACATCTTGACTTTATTCAATTCAATCATAATAATTCAGAGACAATTATCTTTTTTTCTGCAGACAAAATAATGACTTGCTAAATTATTTATAAGAAAGACAAGGATGAGTAACAAATGTTTTACGTTACTTTTAATTAAAAAGAGTGTACAATGCACAGATACAAATATGTGAGAGACATTTTTAAAAACTGTTTGCTAACTCTTCTCTTGGATGTTTAACTATTTTGTGAATTGAAAGTGTTATCAGAATGTCATCTCCTCCTCTTAGAAAGGAAATTAATATCTAGCATTTAATTTTGGTAAGTGAAGGGTAGCAGCCTTAGCTGATGCTCTCCTATTAAGATTTAATTTCACCAAATACAACACAGTGCTTCTGCTCTTTGTAAAGAAGGCCGAGACAGGAACACTTGCACCAAAGTGTTTAATAAAGATGCCGTGGTAATTTTTAGAGCTATCTATTTGATTGCTTCATCTTCAAGGTAGTTCATCACTTCGCTATAATTCACCTGACATTGCCTCGTACACCCACACTACACTTGCCCGTCAGTCCAATTAGAAATAGTGATACCTTTATCAGATTAATCTTTCTTTCCTTTAGCATGTCTGAGTTTAGGATAAGCAGAGCCCACACCTACCCATTTTGATTAATGCACTAAGACTTCAGCCACTGGAATTGTACAGAGTGAATTAGATTTTAAACACACACATATTTTAAAATCTACTCCCTGACTAGGATAATATGATTCCTTTTAATTTCTTTAATTTTTCTGTATAACTACTCACTTTTGTAACCTTTGATAGTTTCCCAAAGGCACCTTTGTTTAAATCAGAATATGCTATATCCCGTCAGCTTGCGCTGCCATCTTTTCAGCTCCATTCATCTTTCCAGACAGAAGAGTCTCTTTAAAGATTAGAATGGAGAAAAATTAGCACCATAAGATGAAATCATTGGTTAGTCCAACGTCAGTGTGAGTTTTCTTGCATTATGTGCTTCTCACTTTTTTCACATTCTTCTTTGAGATGGGCTTTGGCCCAGGCTCTCATTCTGCTAAAAAGTGGTTCAGTTTTGAGGCCATATATGATTAGCTTTAATGGAATTATTTGTTATGCATGAAAAATAATGTACTTGCTTCCCCTTTTCATAGGAATTTGGCATAGGCATGACTCAAGTAGCCAAGAAAAAAAATAAAAATGAAAATTAAGTTTGGTTAGTACCTGAATTGGGAAAGGGATAAAATTCCATTGTCTTTTTCCAGAGGAAATATGGTCTCAGCCGCTGTGTAAGGAAAAGGAAGATACATGAGGGGAGAATAATAATCAGGCATAGAAGCTACATATGTGCCTGTTAGGGTTACATTTTTAATTCAACAAGAAAAATTACTACACCTTGTTATTCAGTTTGGCACTATGTGAATTTATGGCGCTCCATGGCATGTGGGATCTTCCCGGACCAAGGCACGAACCCGTGTCCCCTGCATCGGCAGGCGGACTCTCAACCACTGCGCCACCAGGGAAGCCCTATCTTTAGTATCTTTATCCTTTGACTAAAGATGACATAACAACCCACTTGCCTCTAGGAAGACATTCTGCTGTGTTCCCTTATGACTGAGGCAGGCTGGCTGAACACTCTGTGTGTCTGGTAGCATACACCAGCAATGTTGTTGACCAGGACCTGCAGCAGTGTAGACAGAGTTCAGAGAAAAGGGTAATTCCAGCAGGGATAGAAATGAGTCAAATCAGGGGTGTAGCATCCTAGACTCTTAACTGAGCTTAACTCTAAGTGAGGAATATTTAGAGAATTTGAGAACTCATGTTATTGGGTTCTTTTTCTCCTTTCATTTTACTGTTTTGATTTTAGAAAATGAGACAAAATGTAAAAATGAGGTTATGGTGTGAAGTGTGTTGAATAGAAGACCCCACTGCCTGGAATCCTGGATTCTACTTTGATGGCTGCTGAACAACCTTGCCACAAGTCTCTCAACATTTGAAGCATTTCCTATTCTCTCTCTCTCTCTCTCTCTCTCTCTCTCTCTCATTCTCTCTCCCTCCTCCCTTCTCTCTCTCTCTCTCTCCTCCCCCTCCCGCCTTCTGTCCAAAGAAGAAACTGGAACCATCCCTGGTTCATTAAAAACTCTACAGTTCTAAAAGGAAAATACAAATGAGGATCCTACAGAAAATACACTTAAACCGTACTTATTAGGATTCAATAAACTAATACTTTACAGCTGACTACTCATAAATTAATTACAGTATGAAAAAAAATATATATATATATAAATATGGTGTGTGTGTGTATGAAGAGTGGGTCTTTTACCTCTGAGAATGTCTGTCACAGCCACGGCCGCTGGTGACCAAAAGTGCCATAGATGGTTCCACTGAAGTGGCCATATTCTGACCCCGTCATCCTAGTCACACCAGTGTTGGGAGCCCAAGTGAAGGGCAGCTAGCATGAAGCATGAGTGATGAATGGTTTGAAGAATGAATGGGGTAAAGTGGTATGGTATGAAAGCTCTGCTCTGAGGGAAACAGTGACTCGTCAGACCAGTTCGAACCCCCTCAGGATGTTGAACTTGAGACACAGAGACACAGACCCCGGTGAGTGTGGCAGCAGAAACATAGACACCCTCAGACGGAGAAGACATTTGCAGGTCTCTGCTGCAAAGAGGTCATCTGCTTGCAGGGTCTATCCAGCTCATTGTATTCACTTAGTAAGTGGTTTATGATTGAAAAATAAGTGTCTGATTAGATTATGAAATTTTAGAGTATGCCTCCTAGCCCTTTGAATCTTTAATAACAATTCACAATCTATTAGGTGTTTTGAAGATGCTGGGTGAGTATTTGTTAATTCTGACCTTAGTATGAACTTGTAAGACAATTACTGGAATTAGAAAGAGTCTGAACATTGCCCACTTCAAAGCTACATGACAAGTCGGTGATTCAGTCTGTAACCTTGCCCTTCTCATTATGATAGTCTAAGCTAGATTTTTTTAAACGCTTTGGTATAATGAGGTATTATGTGAGAGGTTATGATTTGTGAAGCTTTATATGAAAAGATTCATTTTTAAAAACATCTTTAATGCTATTTTTTAAAAAACAGTTAACATTCATTTAGAGCATTCATTCAATAACATTCATTCAATTTGGTGAATATGTTGGGAATTATAGTAAGTATAGGTTTGTAGAAAATTCAAATAAGTAATAAAGACTTTTTTAAAAAAATAAGACAACATTTATTGCAAGGAGAAATTTGCTGCCATTTGGCGATAGGAGAATAGAAATAGAATGGGAAAATATTATTGGATGTTATACAAAATAACAGAAGAAAGTTGTGAATTACTTTATCTTGTAAAGTGTAAGGAGGTGAGTGGAAATAGCTAGATTTAGAGCAGATCAGGGTCCTTTGAAACGTTATGCGTTGCGTCTATACCAGATGACAAAATGGACAATTCAACTCTCAAACTTCATTTACTCTGGAAACAACTGATGAAAAACAAAAACAAAACCCAAGATGATGTTTTTGCTGAGTGGGGAGTATATAGCTTGGCCTCTTGTTATAATGGGTTCTAACTCTACTAAACCTAGTTTCGCTCTTCCCCAATTATTTTTTTCTTCTTTTATAGGATGTATTGCTTTATAGTAAGGGAATCAATAATTCCTGTTCTTTTCTAATAATAATCTTAGGAGACTGGAATCTTATTCTAATGCTGCTGCTAGGACTCACAATATTTTGGGAATTCATTCATTTAAAATAACTTTCAGCATTAGATTATGAGCTATTGCATAGTCTCAGTGCTCCAAAGTTACCTGTCCTGGAAATTCAGAAAAAAGCTGTGAGTGACAGAAAATTGTAAATTGGCCTGCCTCAGTCTGCAAGGTTCACATGTAGTGACCTACCTTCCTCTCTCTCCTCCCTTTCTCTCTCTCTCATGTTATATCACTACACCCAAGAAAAATAATTCCTGCTCTTGATATATTCTTGAGAACTGCAAAGTATTTCATGATTCAGAATGCCAGTTTTATCTTTCTCACTGTTACCCAAACTTGTGCATGACTCAGGTGCTCTGTAGCCAATCGTGTAATGTATTTGTTTTTCACCACCACACTCCCTGCTCCTCCCCCCACCCCGGCACACACATAAGTTCCTGATAACTATAGAGGGTATCCAGATGAGCCAAAAATGCCTTTGCATTGAGGAGAAAGAAGAATGAAATATGGACTCTTAGTAGAGAATATAATGGGGAAAGCAGTCTGTTGCTTCTTGAAAACTACTTAACTACATCAACTTATATACAATTTCTTTCCTACATTCCCAATATGAGCTAATTCTGTATGAATATTGACCATTAAAACATCAAGAGCACTGTGGATGTTTAAAGGCATATACCTCAAGAGTATTCAGAACTGGACCCTCCAGTACTTCTGAAATCAAAATACTCATCAACTTTCGTGTAGTTAATCAGGTAATGCCTTTCTTTCCTGCTGGTCTCTAATTTCTTTGAGGGCAAATACTGTCTCTCTTGATAAATGCCCTCTATCCAACATCAGGCAGAACACCAAGCACCGAATAAAATACCTGTTGGATAAATGTTGTTAAGAAACATCCAAAAATGTTTCAAGAAATAGCAGCTATAAAATAATAGATAGCTTCCTAAGAAAGTGCCTATAAAGACACCATCACTCATTTGAATGCACACATTATGGAGTGTTATTTTCTAACTAGTCCCATTATTTTGTAGTTATGATATAGATGATTTTGGATATAAGTTTAGATATACACTAAGTTGGCTGATCCTGAGATCAAGTTATGATCGCTACTTGGGTAAAGTGTTTCTTCTGGGAAGTAATCTTTTTTATCCGTAAATTTTTTAGTAATTATCCTTATTTGTGGTAATACATTTTTGTGGCTGTGAAGTCAATATTGAATTCTTAGGGAAATTGTGCATTTTGTTACCAATTGTATCCCTTTTTACTCTGGTCCCTCACATTCATGGCCGGCCTCTCACAGCTACATGGTGTCCATTTTATGTGCTAATCTTGTCTTCAGTCTCATTTTTTTTTTTTTCCTCCAACTCTTCTTTTAATTTTGCCCCGATTTTCTCTTCCATTTTATTTTCTTTTCCGGTGTAAAGCAGCTCAAAACCTTTTAGGAACAAAGTGAAAGCACAGTAAAAAATAAATCACTAAATTTTTTGTAGAACTTGTGTAAGATCATAGTGATGCCTGAAAAGCAGTAGCTGCTGGATCAATAGAAGTCACTCGGTCCAAGTTCCAGTTTGTAATAAACCACTACATAAAGAATCAGAATACAATTGTATTGCAAAATGAGTGAGTGAGTTAATGAATGCACAGCACAGGAGAATGTTGTTTAGGTTGGTCTGTATTCCATGAGTTAAACTCTGTTAGCTCCTGGCTTTAAGTTCATCTAAAACTACAACTCATCACATCTTTGTGTTACATCTTCAACAATGAGCTTTCTAGCTCTTCTGTAGTAAATGAACTCTTCCCTCACTTAACGCTCTGAATGAAAGACTCTAAAGGAGAGCAATGACATTAATTTGGACCGAGAACGTGACTGATTTTTGATGCGAAAGAGCCCACAATGCCGAAACACTTGTTCTCCCATTTTATAATCTCAAACTTTTTCCTGTGAGAATGGAGAGAATTCCCAACTTGATCTGTGGTTTGTACTTTGCTTGCTCCTCTTGGGGTTCAGTGTCCCCAGCAGGCTCCCTCACAGAGCACAGTAGGATAGTGCTAAGCACTCTTCCACTTGTAAATACTTCAACTCCTTAATGAGGAAATGACCTTGCGGCCGGTGCGAACAGATACAGCCACTTAACGGTACATTGAGTTCAATGTATAGTTCTCAGCTTCTTATTCGTGATGTGGGATGCAGTTCATTTGCACACTGTGGCATTAAACAATCCTTGCCACAAAGTGACGTCAGTACATTAAAGAATCCTGATTTTAGGAAATGACAAAATTGCACATACTGGTAGGGATAAATCACTGATTCAAATAGAGAGGAAGCATACACTGTGTGTTTACCGCTAAGCTGAACAGTTACTTTGCTGCCTTGTAGGGGGAATTGTAAGACCATACGAATTGCAAGTAAAGCCCAAGCTCCTGTGAGGATATCTAATAATGATTATTTAGTAGGCTTGAAGTGCTCCATAGTCAACGTGTTTTCCAGCTGGAAATTAGTCTGTACTATTTAGTGTATTTTCAAGGCATTCATACTTAATTCCAAACAACCTAATAGAAATTAGTTTTCATACCTCTTTTCATGTGAAAATAATCCAATTGAATGAAACATAAAAAATAGTTTTTAAAAAGTAGTCCTTCATTCATACTTAATATTGTAAATTAATAACATCACTGACTGGGAGAAAGGAATATGTACAACAAGATCATTTTGTGATTTTTGGAACCTGGATAGTTTACTCATTCCTTGCTCAACAAGGATTCAATACAGAATCTTTCATCTTTGACCATTACTGTATTAAAAGTAATGTGACCAGAGAAATACTTTAGTAAATGGAAGATGAAATTACTTCCCTTAAAAAGTTAAGTCCAGTTGACATGAAGAATCTGAAGAGTAATTAAAAGCAAAACAGTTATTTAGTATAAGAATTTTTTTTAAAGTTTGTTGCATGCCTAAAAGGTAAGCAAATAGGATTAAAGTGAGATGGGAATAGTTAAGAAAACTTTCTTGGAGGGGGCAAATGTTAAGACCTAATAGTAATAAGGATCTTGAATTGACTGAATTGAGAATATGAACAAGAGGGTTATCAGGCAAAGAAAATTACATAAGCAAAAGCATAGAAACAAAAATGATCAAGACGTATGCAAAGGAAATTTTTAAAAATCTTAACTGGACAAATAGCAAAAGAAGATTAAAATAGTTTGATTTGAATTGAACTTAAAGAAGGGAGTTATTTTTTTTATTGAAGTATGGTTGATATACAATATTACATGTTACAGGTGTACAGCCTAGCAATTCACAACTTTTAAAGATTATACTCCATTTATAGTTATTATAAAATATTGACTGTATTCCCTGTGCTGTACAATATATCCTTGTAGCGTATTTATTTCATATATAGTAGTTTGTACCTCTTAATCCTCTGCCCCTATATTGCCCCTCCCCTCTTCCCTCTCCCCGTTGGTAACCATTACTTTGTTTTCTAGATCTGTGAATCTGTCTCTTTTCTTGTTATATTCACTGGTTTGTTGTATTTTCTTAGATCCCACATATAAGTGATGTCATATAATAGTTGTCTTTCTCCTATTTGAGCAGTTCTGATTTTTTAAACACCGCATGACCAAGAAATCAAGAATCCAAGCATAAAATGGCAGCTAAAAGACTGAGAGGTGAAGTTGACCTTGTACAGTCTCCTGGGGCTAGAAAGATATAAATTGGAGTTCAGGGCTATGTAGGAAGCCAGGGCTTGAGAATGATCAAGATCCAAGAGAATTAAGAGTGAAAAGAAATGAACCCAATATTCAAGACCTTTTTTTCTTGAGCCATTTGTGATTTGTGAAAAACAGTCTAAAAGCTGAGACACTAAACAGAGCTTTTGATAGTCTCCATATTATGTGAGAAAACAACATCCAAGGTCTTCCAAGGATGAGGACTCTTGGTAAACATATTTTCAGATGGAACTTGGAAGTGCTATCCTAGTGCAAGAGTAGGCAAAAAATACATTATCTGTATTAGTTTGCTCAGGTAGCCATAAGAGAATTCCACAGATTGGGTGGCTTCAAGAACAGAAATTTAACTTCTCACAGTACTGGAGGCAGGAAGTTCAAGATCAAAGTGCCAGCATGGTTGGTTTCTGGTAAGGCATCCTTTCCTGGCTTGCAGATGACTGCTTTCTTGCTGTATCCTTACGTGGCCTTTCCTCTGTGCATGTACTTCCTGATCTCTTCCTCTTCTTATAAGAACACCAGTCCTATTGGTTTAGGGCCCCATCTTTAAGACCTCATTTAAACTTAATTACCTCCTTAAAGGTTCTTTCTCTAAATACAGTCACATTTGGGAGGGGGAATAGGGCTTCAGCATATGAATTGAAGGGGGTGGGAGGCACATTTAGTCCATAACATTATCACAAAGATGGAAACCTGTCTTCAACTTAATCACACAATAGGTTAAGGTGATTGGCACTTCCATTAACCATTGTCCAGAAGCCAAAGTAAATTTTTTGAAAGAGCATCTTGAGCCATTACATGTTTCATAAACAATGAATATATGCAATGAAAAACAAATGAACAATATAAAACCTAAGAAGGGGGTAAAAACCTTAATGAAATGGAAATGAGTTATCTACTTGATAGAGAGTTCAAAGTAATGGTCATAAAGATGCTAACCAATCTCAGGGAAAGAGTGAATGAACACAGAGAGAACTTCAACAAAGGGTAGAAAAGAAGAAAATACCAAACGGAAGTCACAGGACTAAAGAACAGAATAACTGAATTGAAAAATACTAGACAAATTCAACAACAGACTAGATAAAACAGATAAAGAATCAGTGACCTAGAAGGCAGGGCAATGGAACTAACATAAGGCAGCAAAAAGAAAAAAGAATTTTAAAAAGTGAAGATAAGAGACCTATGGGACAACATCAAGTGGAACAACTTTCACATTATAGGGGTCCTAGAAGGAGAAGAGAGAGAAAATGAGGCAGAAAACTTATTTGAAGAGATAAGAACTGAAAATTTCCCTAGGCTTCCTGCAAGGAAAAGACATCCATATCCAGGAGGCCCAGGGAGTTCAAATAAGATGAACCCAAAGAGATCCACAGCAAGACACATTATAATCAAAATATCAGAAGTTAAAAATAGAGAATTTTAAAAGCAGCAAGAGAAAAATAACTTGTTATGTACAAGGGAACCCCCATAAGATCATCAACAGATTTTTCTGCAGAAGCTTTGCAGGACGGAAGAAAGTGACATGATATATTCAAAGTGCTGAAAGCAAGAAACTTCCAAGGCTATGATTCAGAATTGAAGGAGAGATTAAAAGTTTTCCAGACAAGTAAAAATTAAAGGAGTTCACCACCACTAAACCAGCCTTACAAGAAGTGTTAAAAGGACTTCATTAAGCTGAAAACAGGGGCACTAATTAGTAGCAAGAAAACATAAGAAAGTAAAAATCTCACTGGTAAAGGTAAATATATAGTAAAGATAGTGGACTAATCAATTATAAAGCTAATATGAAGGTTAAGAGACAAAAGTAGTAAAAATAACTATAACAATTACTAAAGAGATACAGACACAAAAACGGTACAAAATGTCACACCGAAGACAAAATGTTGGGGGTGAGGAAAAATGTAGAGTTTTAGAATGTTTTCAAACTTAACTTGCTATCAACTTAAAATAAACAGATTATATATATATATGTAAGAAAAAAGAGAGCTCAAAATATAAAATCAGAAATTAAAGAGAAGTTATAGCTGATACTACAGAAATACTAAAGATCATAAGAGACTACTATGAAAATGACAACAAATTGGAAAACCTAGAAGAAATGAATAAATTCCTAGAAATGTACAATCTTCCAAGACTGAACCATGAAGAAAAATACACAATCTGAATAGACTGAACACTAGTTAGGAGAGTGAATCAGTAACAAAAAATATCCCCTTAAACAAAAGCCCAAGACCATACAGATTCACTGATGAACTACCAACCACTCAAAGAAGATTTAATACCTATCCTTCTCAAACTCTTCCAAATAATTGAAGAAGTAATGCTTTCAATTTCATTTTATGAAGCCAGTATTATCCTGATACCAAAACCAGACAAACAAAGAAAGAAAATTAGAGGTCAATATCATGGATGAACATAGATGCAAAATCCTCCCCAAAATTGCAAACCAAGCTCAACAATTAATTTATGAAAAAAAGGCAAGAATATACAATGAAGAAAGGATAATCTCTTCAATAAATAATGTTGAGACCCCTGGACAACTGTATGCAAAAGAATGAAACTAGACTACTATCTTACATCGTACACAAAAATTAACTCAAATGGACTAATGACTTGAATGTAAGACCAGAAGCCATAAAACTTCTAGAAGAAAACATAGGTAGTAAGCTTCTTTTCATCAGTATGATGATGAGTTTTGGATCTGCCTCCGAAAGCAAAGGCAACAAAAGCAAAAATAAACAGGTGAACTACAGCAAAAAAGTTTCTGCACAGCAAAGAAAACCATCAACAAAATGAAAAGATAATGGGAAAAAATATTTGCAAATCATCTATCAGATAAGGAGTTTATATCCAAGATATATGAAGAACTCACACAACTCAACAGCAAAAAACAATCTGATTAAAAAATGGGCAAAGGAGCTGAATAGACATTTTTTCCCAAGAAGATATACAAATGGCCAACAGGTACATGAAAAGATGTTCAACATCACTAATCATCTTTCAGATGATTAATCACTGAATCATCAGAGAAATGCAAATCATCAGAGAAATGCAAATCAAAACCACAATGAGATATCACCTCATACCTGTCAGAATTGCTATCATCAAAAAGACAACACTTATATGTGAAATCTGAAAAACAAAATGAATAAGGAAACAAAACAGAAAGAGACTCGTAGAACAAATAGTGATTGTCAGAGGAGAAGAGAGTGGGGGATAGTGAAACAGATGAAGGGGATTAAGAGGTACAAACTTCCAGTTATAAAATAAATGTCATGGGGGAATATATACAGCATAGGGAACATAGTCAATAATACTGTAATAACTTTGTAGGGTGACAGATGGTAACTAGACTTACAGTAGTGATCATTTCATAATGTATTAAAATATCAAATCACTGTGTTGTACACCTGAAACTAATGTAATATTATAAGTCAATTATACTTCAATTAAAAATGCAAATTAAAAATGCAGTAAGGCATCAGTACATACTATAATTTCTACAATTTGAAAAGAATCACAAAATATTATAAATAACTCTGTGCCTGCACATTTGATAACCTAGATGAAATAGACCAATTCCTCAAATGACACAATTTGCCAAAACTAACACAAGAAGAAACAGATAATCTGAATAGAACTCTATCCCTTAAAGAAATAGAATCAATGATAAATAAACTTCCAAAAGAGAAAACACAAGATCCACTTGGGTTCACTGGTGAATTCTATCAAATATTTAAGAGAGAAATTATACCAGTTCTCTACAACATCTTCCAGGGGATAGAAGCAGAGGGTATACTTCCTAACTTATTCTGAGTCCAGCATTACACTAACAGCAAAATCAGATAAAGAAATTTCAAGAAAAGAAAATTACAAACCAATATCTCTCATGAACATAGATGCAAAATCCTCAACAAAATATTAACTAATCAAATCCAAAAATGTATAGAAAGAATTATACATCACACCAAGTAGGATTTATCCCAGTTATACCAGGGTGGTTCAACATTTGAAAACAAATTAATGTAATACATAATAACATCAACAGACCAAAAAAAAAAGAAAATCACATGATCATATCATTAGATTCAGAAAAAGTATTTGACAAAACACAACACCCATTTATGATAAAGCTCTCAGTAGACTAGAATTAGAGGAGAAATTCTTCAACTTGATCAAGAATATCTACAAAAAACTTTCATCTAACATACTTAATGATCAGAAGCTAGAAGATTTCCCATTAAAATCAAGAGCAAGACAAGGATGTCCCCGCTCACTCCTTTTCAACATAGTACTGGAAGTCCTAGTTAATGCAATAAGAAAAGAAAAAAGAAATAAAAAGTAGACAGACTGGAAGGAAGATATAGAGCTGTATTTATTCATAAATGACATGGTTATCTATGTTGAAAATGCAAACAGCAACACAAAACATCCTGGAACTAATAAGCAATTACAGCAAGGTTGTAGTATACAAGCTTAATATTCAAAAGTCAATCACTTTCCTATAAACCACTGATGACCAACTGGAATTTGAAATTAAAAACACAATTCCATTTAGCACCCCACAAAATGAAATACTTAGGTATAAATTTAACAAAATGTATACATGATCTATGTGAGGAAAATTACAAAACTGATGAATAAAATCAAAGATCAAAGTAAGCGGAGCAATATTCTGTGTTCATATGTATGAAGAAAATATTGTCCAAATGTCAATTCTTCCCAACTTGAGCTATGATTCAATTCAATACCAAAAAAATCCCAGGAAGTTATTTGGTGGATATCAACATATTCTAAAGTTTATATGCAGAGTCAGAAGACTCAGAATAGCCAACTCAATATTGAAGGAGAAAAACAAAGTTGAAGAACTGATATTACCCAACTTCAAGACTTACTATAAAGCTATAATAATCAAGTCAGTGCAGTATTGGTGAAAAAATAGATTAATAGATTAATGTAACAGAATAGAGAGCTCAGAAATAGACCAAGATAAATATAATCAATTGATCTTTGACAAAGGAACAAAGGCAGCACAGTGGAACAAAGATAGTGTTTTCAACAAATGGTGTTGGAACAACTAGACATCCACATGCAAAAAAAAAAAGAATCTAGACACAAACCTACACCCTTCATAAAAATTAACTTAAAACAGATCACAGACCTAAATGTAAAACTATAAAACTCCTAGAAGATAACATAGGAGAAAACCTAGATGACCTTCTGTATGTTGATGACTTTGTAAATACAATATCAAGGACACAATTCATGAAAAAAATAATTGATAAATGGACTTCATTAAAATTTAAAACTTCTGCCCTGTGAAAGACAATGTCAAGAGAATGAGAAGACAAGCCACAGACTGGGAGAAAATATTTGCAAAAGACACTTCTGATAAAGAACTGTTAAAAAGAACTCTTTTAAACTCAACAGTAAGACAACAAACAAACTAATTATAAAAATGGGTCAAAGACCTTCACAAACACCTCACCAGGTGGCAAATAAACATATGAAGCATATGAAATAAGCATATAAAAAATGTACCACATATGTCATCAGGGAAATAAAAATTAAAACAACGAGGTACCACGACACACATATTAGAATGCCCAAAATTCAAAACTCTGACAACACCAAATGCTGGTGAGGTTGTTGAGCCAGAAGGATTCTCATTTATTGGTGGTTGGAATACAAAGCGGTACAGTCACTTTGAAAGGCAGTTTTGCAGTTTCTTACAAAACATACTCTCACCATATAATACGACAGCTGTGCTCCTTAGTATTTACTCAGAGGAACTGAAAACTTATGTCTAGACAAAACCTTACACACGGATATTTATATTTATAATAGCTTTATTCATAATTGCCAAAACTTGGAAGTTGCCCTTCAGTAGGTGATTGGAGAGAGAAACTGTGGTACATCAAAACAATGGAAAATTATTCAGTGCTAAAAAAAAGAAATGAGCTATCAAGCTGTGAAAACACAGTGAAGAACCTTAAACACATATTACTCAAAGAAGCCAAAAGGATAGGTACTATATGATTCCAACTATTTGACATTCTGGAAAATGCAAAATTATGGAGACAGTAAAAAAATCAGTGATTACCAAGCATAGGGCTGAGAGGGAGGGATGAAAAGGCAGAGCACAGAGAATTTTTAGGGCAGTGAAAATACTCTGTGTGACATTATAATAATGAATACATGTCATTATAATTTTGTTCAAACCGATACAATGTACAAAACAAAGAGTGAGCCCTAATGTAAACTGTGGACTTTGGTTGATTATGATATGTCAATGTAGGTTCATCAATTATAACAAATGTACCACTTTGGTGGGGGAAGTTGATAATGTGAGGGGCTGTGCATGTGTGAGGTCAGGGAGCATACGGGAAATCTCTGTACCTTTCTTGCAATTTTGCTAAAACTGCTCTCTTAAAAAAATAATTTTATTAAAAAAAATAAAAATAAAAGAATGACAATACCAAAATATCACACAACTGTAACTCATCTGGTAAATTGGTAGAAATATATGTTTATACCATATCTTTCTTAAACTGTTTGTATACAGCCACTAGAAACTTACCACATGAGTATTTTGTGACCCAGCAATTCCTCTCCTACGTATATCTAAAAGAAATGTGTACACACGTTCACCAACAGATATATACAACATGTTCACAGTACAGCCTTGAAGTTTAGAAACAAGTCAAATGTCCATCTACTGATGAGTGGAGAAACAAATTGTGGTATGTCCATATAATGGAATATTGTTTGGCAGTAAAAAGGAATAATGTACTGATACACGTGACAATTTGGATGAACCTCAAAAACATTATACTAAGTGAAATAAGCTATTCACGAAAGACCACACGTTGTATGGTTCCATTATATGAAAGGTTCAGAATAGGCAAATGTATAGAGACAGAAATATTAGTGGTTGCCTGGGGTGGGAAGGGGGATGGAGATTGACTGCTAATGGGTGTGAGTTTCTTTGGGGAGAAACTTTCTTTATAAATTTTCTTTTTAAATATTCTAAAATTACATTATGGTGAACAGCTGTTGAACAGATGGTTGAACAGCTCTGTAAATATACCAAAACCATTGAATTGTACATGTTAACTGAGTGAATTTTATGGGACATTATTTATAGCCCAATGAAACTGCTTTAAAAAAACACAAAGAAATGCCAGTACATACTCATTATAATAGTGAAATTTTAAAAGAATGGTAATCAAAAAATATGACTCTAAAAAGAGAAAAATAAAAATATGACTCTACTGTAACTCTCAGCCAGTAAGTTGGTAGGAATATAAATTGTTACAATATCTGGAAAACTATTGGGCTGTGGCTACAAAAGCTTAACATATTGGGCTTCCCTGGTGGCGCAGTGGTTGAGAGTCCGCCTGCCGCTGCAGGGGACACGGGTTCGTGCCCTGGTCCGGGAAGATCCCACATGCCGCCGAGCGGCTGGGCCCGTGAGCCATGGCCGCTTAGCCTGCGCGTCCGGAGCCTGTGCTCCACAACGGGAGAGGCCACAACAGTGAGAGGCCCGCGTACCGCAAAAAAAAAAAAAAAAAAGAAAAAAGAAAAAGCTTAACATATGTCTATCCTGTGACCCGGTAATTCCTCTCCTATGTATGTCTGAGAGAGATGTCTATATATATACTCACTAAAAGATAGATAGAAGATACCAATGAAAGCACTGTTTGTAACAGCCAAAAAAATTGGAAACAACCCAAAGGGCTATGAACAGTGCAAAGGATAAATAAATTGAGGTATAATCATAAAATAAAATATAAAAATTAACACTACTGCTACTCTCAAAAACATAGAAGAATCTCATAAATATAATGTTGAGTAAAACCCACCAGGCATGCAACATACATACAAATAAATCTGTCTGTTTATTTAAGGTAAAAAAATAGACAAAGGGAATCTCTGGTGATTTGGGATGAAGTCGTAGTAACTGTGAGGGAACACAGGAGCCTTCTGGAGAGGTAGGTGCTGGTAATGTTCTATTTCTTGATTTAGGTTATGAATGCATTCATGTTTCATTTGTGAGAATTTCAATGAACTTTATTTTTCGTGAACTGTGCACCTTCCTGTATGTACATTTTGCTCTGTGTACAATTAGCCCAGTGAGGGTGAAAGGGGATGGGGGGCACACCAAAACCAAAACCCTGGAGAGCACCTGTTCTCTCTGAGGATGGTGGCTACCCCTCGACTCCACTTGACGTTGCCTGTGAGAATGCCGACCCAGTGACTTCAAACTATCTACTTTTTAAGAGAAGCTGGAAATATTTCCCTGAAATTCTCTGTTTTTAGGTGTTGGCCAAGATTTCAATTGTCAAAACATTGTGAAAACCATCAAAAGCACAACCAGAGCTGGGTTCTCCCTTTGGCTGGCAGTTTGGGTCACTAATGGCAGTTTCAGGTGGTTCTGTCACTTAACTCTGTGCACGATCTTGGCAACATTTCTTAACCTCCCCAAGCCTCAGTTTTCTCATCTATAAGAATTAGAATAATAATACTTTCCTCTCCGGGTTATTAAGAGGACCGACTGCTTGTTAAAAATCACTTAAGACTATGCCTCTAATTCAGCAAGCTCTCAATAAATGATCATTGTTTATTATTATTGTTATTATTATTATTATTATTATTATTGCCAGAGTACTACTCTCTGAGGATAACTAAAAAGAAAAAAGGGTGACAGCTTGAAACAAAGACATACAGCTACGGCTTTCCATGCCCATATTTTCCTGTCACCCCTATCTTCCTTCTCTCCCACTAACTGGCTTCCTGTCTTAAATCTCCTGCTATCACCCTACTAAAGGCCTCAGAAGTCACCACCACTTGTTTAGAATGAAAATGGGAGTAAGGCAGCTGGAAGATCTATTTTTATTGCCCCACTCTGAGTCTCCACACTCTTTTTTTTTATCACAGAAATACTATAAAATGTGGCCCTTTATTTCTAAAATGTTATTCCTGTTTTAGAGAAAGTAGGATATGAGTTGGATAGCTTTTTGTGGACTGACCTGGACACCAAACCACAATAAATAATATAGAGTTATTTTCAGTGGCATATGCATTCGTGATTTCAAACTGTCTGTAAAAGAAAATTTGGTACATACCTGTCTTTTGACATGTGACTTCTTGTGCCGCAATAGTAAGGTTTAAATTTCATACATAAACAAAATGTTCAGGGTGATCTCATAAAGTGAAAACCTATAGGTAATTAATAGCTTTCATAACTGAAACTTTACAAACACAAGTGACATTCCAAAATTCCTGATCCTGTTTTGATAATATTCTACTGCAGAAATAAGAAAAATAAAAGACAAGCCTTGGCAGAGAGATATCAAACTTAAGGGTAAATCAGAAAGTGAATAACGATCACCTATATAATCAAAAATTTGTTCTACAAAGTTTCAACCAGCTACAACTGATTTTCGGCATTCAAAATGCATTTGGATGTACTTATCAGTATGGCCCTTTGACTCAATATTTACATTGAAAATCAGTAATATTCTATAATTAAGCATTATTTGCGTGGTGTGCTCATAATTATTCTAATTAATATCTCCAAAGTCATGTGAGGCTAGGATTTATTATCTCCATTTTCAGATGAGGAAATTAAGACAGGATAAGTAAATAAATGAATGTCAAATAGAAAGCAGCATTTTCTAAGTTGGGATTGGACTCAGGTCTAGTGTGAGTCTTCAGCTCAGGCTTAGTTGCTGCATTAGAATGATGGTCCTGGTGCTGGTGGCTAACAGTCCTCCAAAGGCCATGACTTTGTCTCCTTGGCAGGAAACACCATTCTGGAAGCCAAGAGTTTATCAATCTACTTCTTCCTTTTAGTGACCAGTTCCATTCCTTGGCTCAGATCAGGATGGTGATGGTGAGCTCTTTTGCT
Source organism: Stenella coeruleoalba (assembly GCF_951394435.1). Lineage (NCBI taxonomy): Eukaryota > Metazoa > Chordata > Mammalia > Artiodactyla > Delphinidae > Stenella > Stenella coeruleoalba. The sequence continues at coordinate 139,876,619 of NC_137169.1, forward strand.
GTATTTTTTAGGGTCTAGCCAAGTAAGCCCATTTCCTTGTGCCACTGCTAGGAAGGAAGAAAGTGATTTTTTTTTTCCATCGTTAGTGAATGATTTCATTCTTATAAGGCAGAGCAAAAACAAGACAGCAAGAAAAGGAACATGAAATCTCATTTGGGGATAAAGAAATCAACTTATTTTCAAATGGTGTATAATTGTGTATAGATAAATGTGTGCATGTATAATTTTAAAAAGTGGAGTGTAGGGCTTCCCTGGTGGCGCAGTGGTTGAGAATCCGCCTGCCAATGCAGGGGACACGGGTTCGAGCCCTGGTCTGGGAAGATCCCACATGCCACGGAGCAACTAAGCCCGTGAGCCACAACTACCGAGCCTGCGCGTCTGGAGCCTGTGCTCCGCAATGGGAGAGGCCGTGACAGTGAGAGGCCCGCGCAGTGCGATGAAGAGCGGGCCCCGCTCTCCGCAACTGGAGAAAGCCCTCGCACAGAAACGAAGACCCAACACAGCCAAAAATAAATAAATAAATTTATTAAAAAAAAAAAAAAGTGGAGTGTAATTAAAACATTTGAAATATCTCAGCAAAAATTACACATAGAAATTCTATGGTCCCACATCTTTAATACCATCCTTTCTCAAGTCACTGGTTTATTATACCCAAATATCCTCTCTTTAAAGAAAATTAAGCAGAAATAAAGAGAGCAACTCAGCATTAAGAAGAGAAAAAAGTGAGAATAACATGTTGGAAACAGAAACTGCAGTCTAACGAGAGCTTCGCCACCTTCATTACCATCCTTCCAAATAAATCTCCCTGCTCTTCTTGAGCTGGCAAATAAAAAAATCAACCCACAAGATATATGTGTGTGCTTCTCCTGATGAGCTTTGCCATCCATCTACAGTACGTCCCACATGCCAGTTTGAAGAAGGGCTAGAGGGAGAATTAAAGACTTCAGAAAGTCCACAGCATAATCACGAAGGCTTTTTTCTTCTGCCTACACAACTTTCATCTCTGTCTTATGTGATTTTCTCCCCATCTCCTTCACTCTGTGGCAAAGATCCTGATTGCTGTTGGGACATTAACTGAGCATATAACTAACCTTTCAGGGCAACCAACTGGTTTCCACTATACGGCACCAATGCCTTTGATACGTTTCATTTTGGCAAGGACTCCCTAAAAATTATTTATTCTAACTTCTCACACCTGCTGGGATTCTTTCTAAGCTATCCATACCCCTGCTTGAGCATTCCTAAGTCTTGGGAATAACTCTCCCTCTCAAGAGAGTATGTTCCATTTTGGGCTTTTAAAATTATTTAAGTTTCCTTTGTTATATGGAGTTTGTGATTTCACTTATTGCTGTCGATTTGGTGCTTTAGAATGAATTGAGTCTCTTTTTCACATGGCTACCCTTCAAGCATTTGGAAAAGAGACCATGACTCACCTGAGATTTCTCTGTTAAACATCCTTAGGCTCCAGAACTTCATCCTCTAGTTGTTTCTACCACTCCCTCTCCAAGGCAGATGTTGCTAATTACAATCTTCATTTCTACTGATCTGAGCACAGAATCCTCCTTCACATGGCTCTCCAGGCAGCCACTATTCCATTTGAATTGAAATGTGAGTTGAAACCCACTTGCCATCCTTGGGAGTTTGGTTTCAATATGATAAAGTTCAGTGAAGATGGAGGTGGGGAGTGGATTAAAGCTCTTTAATAATTTGAACATGGGCTTCCCTGGTGGCGCAGTGGTTGAGAGTCCGCCTGCCTATGCAGGGGACGCGGGTTCGTGCCCCGGTCCGGGAAGATCCCACATGCCGCGGAGCGGCTGGGCCTGTGAGCCATGGCCGCTGAGACTGTGTGTCCGGAGCCTGTGCTCCGCAACGGGAGAGGCCACAGCAGTGAGAGGCCCGCGTACTGCAAAAAAATAAAATAAAATAAATAATTTGAACATGCTCTAGTTTGGGTACTTGTCCAAGGTTGATGTCAGTGTTTCCTTCAAATTAAATTAAGGAGTTACATAGGATGTCAACTGTGCCCTTGATGATGCAGATTCCATTAAAAAGAACTGTTTCTAAGCAGATCATTGGAACCAAAATACCCATATTTGGCAAGCTCCTCAGTGCTAGATTATTAAGAGAACAAGGCAATAAAAGTGAATGACTGAGTGGTATCTGTAAACATTCTGTCAGAACTTGTGTTTGGCTTAGTTTAAGAAATGATTACTTATTTTCTATTGATTTTTATTCAGGTCCATATATTTCACAGCTGTGTCTAACACCTAGAATCTAGAATATCCTTGTTTGACAGCAATATATGCTCTCAGTTTACAGCAGGTTTCATTTAGGAGTGCTATTTCTTTATAAAAATACCTAAAGAAGGTTTTCAGAAGGAAATATTGCTTAGAAGCTTAATCTCCTTTACAGTCATCGTCACCTTCTGCCAAGAGAACTGGAGAATATTCTATCCTTGTTGCATGAGATCATGCTCATCTACTGCCAAACTTCAGAGAGGCCACCCAGAGCACATATTTCTCCATCTGTCAGCACCAGGAAACCATTGCAATTTATGGATGAATAATTATTAAGACGAGTTTGTGGCTCTTTCTCTGGGTACAAGTTTTTGGGACAAAGTTAGGGTGTGCAAATATAGTGCCTATCTGTGATAAATCAGTATTAAACTTGTTAGGTTAGATTATTATTTTTTAAATAGTCAAGCTGCCTTCAAACAACAACAAAGCACTTGATTTCTCCCCACTTGACCTAGTTATTCTATATATGCTGGTGGTACAGACTAAATAAACATCAACTATCTCTGCTTGTGGCTAGAATTCACTGTAATAACAGTTTATTTGTTTACTTCGAATGATGGCCCAAATGCCTTAGCTTAAGAAGAATGGAAAAACTATTACTGAAGTGAATCTTCCAGTGAAAATATTTAAAAATAAACTCCAGGCAGATGGTTGGCCTAAAAGAAGGCCTTGGTGGTGAAGTGGGTAAGAACTCTTGATAAAGAGTCCTGTTGACTTAGAGAATGCTGGTCAATTGTTGATTCAACACTAATGGATCCACGGGTTATTACTTTTGAAGAAATATATGTTTAGGCAGAAAGAATACAGTTCCTTTTAACACCTGGTTGTTAGCAAAGAGGAAGAAAGAAAAGGCAAATGTGTGGAATGTGGTTTCTTCCCAGTGACTAGGTGAATAACGTTAACCTTTTGCTCATTGGTTATGATGTTGATTCATCCTGTGAAAATTGTGCTCATGATAAGACAGAAGACCCAATAAACTCTTCACTTTTTTGTTTTCCATCTTGGCTCTTCAGTCTTGCAATTGAGTTCCTGTTCATCATGCAGAGATCAACTAAATTCTCAGAAACAGATGGTGTTCCCTTTACCACCAACTTACCCTCTGTAGTTCTACAGTTGGCAAGGCCAGATGGATCCACATCCTGAAATTAAACTTTTCACCAAATTCTTATAAGTAAGCAGACGTGTTATTAACATGGACTTCTGGACGTGGAACAATACACAGAGATGATTGATTAGAAACTCTAATTAAAGGCAACAATGTGGAAGAACTGAAGCAGTGAGTTCATTCTGAAAATAAGGAGCATATTTATATCCTATAGTCTTTGAGTAACAAAACTGAACCAATAATTAATACATTTTCAAGTGGTTGGCCAAATGATCATTGCTTGCTTGTGACTTGCATTTATCCTCAGCCGTCTAAAACTGTCTGCAGATAAATCCAGCAAAAATAGTATATAATATATTAGGTCTCAGGAGCGTTTTTTACTTTGGGAGAGAAAAGTTGGAGCACGCTCAAACTTCCCTTAAGTCCACTGATGTTTCGTCATCCAAAATTCACTTTAAAAGACAAATCTAATGATATGCTTAGTGCTACAAGGAGCTTAGAGAGGTGCTTCACCTGCAAGAATTAGAAAGGAAATATGTTGTCCCTATAGCACAAACTGTAAAACCAATGCAGAGCAGAACAGAAATATCCAAAGCTACCGGCTGGCTTCATCTTAGTCATTCAAGTCACAATTTAAATATCATTTTTAGTAATTCAAGCTCAGTTATGCTTTTTTATTTACATCTTTTTTTTTTTTTTTGCGGTACGCGGGCCTCTCACTGTTGTGGCCTCTCCCGTTGCGGAGCACAGGCTCCGGACGCGCAGGCTCAGCGGCCATGGCTCACGGGCCCAGCCGCTCTGCGCGGCATGTGGGATCTTCCCGGACCGGACACGAACCCGTATCCCCTGCCTCGGCAGGCGGACTCTCAACCACTGCGCCACCAGGAAAGCCCCCGTTTTTTACGTCTTAAGAGGACATTTGAAAACACCGTTCTTAACACTGGACCATGACATGGCTCCATTATGTAAATATTTCAAATATTAAAAATGTATATATTAAAAAAAAAAACCCAAATGAATCACTGAATGAATGCATACAAGAATGAATGAATGGGAAGATGACTCTTTAAAGACATGAAGTTTACAAATATACCACTGTTATTGCATGGGCTTGAATAAATATCCTGTAGTCCCTTCCCAAAAATAATAATAATATCATTTTTATCAGATAAACCTTCCCCATCACCAAATGTCTCTATCCCTCCAGCCATGATTACTTCAGCACTGCTTTTTCTTCATAGTTCTTGTTACTACGTGATGTTCCTTTGTTTATGGAATGCTTTTCCTTGCAACGTGTGCTTCCTAAGAACTGAGATGTGTCTCTCATCACTAATGGAGTCTCAGCACCTCAAACAATGTCTGACACATACTAGGCCCTCATAGATACTTGTTGAGTAAATGAATAAATAAGTGAATGAATACAGAGGTGGTAGATGATTCCTAGGCCAGGAAGTCTGCCCTGTAATGAAATTTAATGTATTCATGTATCTAACCTTCATGTAACAGATTAGTTCCCACATGGAGACACAGAGGCAAAGGCTTATGGTGCTTATCTAGAGACTATCCAGAAGAGACGATACCTGGTCATCACACTGCTAGTACTCTTCCTATGAATGATAGGAACGATGTAGCCTTTGCTTTTGCCCTTAGACATCTCTTTCTCCATCTTTCCTCCATGCAACTTTCCTTTCCATCATTCCCTTCCTTACAGGAGATATAAACATATACTAGAGCCTAGTTTCCTGGGTTGAGTCTTGACTCTTCTACTTATAAGGTGATCTCGGGCAAGTTACTCAACCTCTCTCTGCTTCGCTTTCCACAAATACAAAGAAAGGATGAGCAAAGTCCCTAGGTATGTTTTGACAATTGAATGTAAATACCTCATGTGTAAATCAGCTGCAATAGGATCTAGCTGCTCTAGCACGTAGTAAGTACTCAATAAATGCTAACCATTATGATTACTTTATCTTCTGTTGATTTCTGCTCTGACATGTAGTAGAAATTCAAATATTTGATTTACTTTATTTGACCCTATTGTGTCCAAGTTCTACCACTTTTTGCTTTAATGAATTTTCAATTTTTTCCTTGTATAAATATAGTCTATACTTATTTTTCTTCTAAATTTCAGGATGTGTCCTTTGGTTCTATTGTTCTAGCATTTGGTGGACAATTCTAATCTTATTTAGAATAAGATTAGACATCCATGCTTTTATTTCTTTTTAATTCAGATATATCTCTCCACCACCATCTTTTTAAAACCTCAATTCCCATAGAAGCAACTCTAAATCTTTTACTTTGCCCAACTGTTTTCTATCTGAGATGTGTGTGGTAGGCAGAATTCTAAGATAGCCTGCAAAGTGTCCTGCTCCCCTGGTGTCTACACCTTGCATAATATCCAGGAGTATGAATTAGGTGATTCAGGTAATGTCTATGGCACTGTAGGGAGATTATACAGGTTGGCCTCACCTAATCACATGTGCCCTTCAAACAGAGCTTTCTCTGGCTAGTCACGGAGCTAAATCAGATTCAGAGAAGAACTTGATGCACTGTGGCTGGCTTGAAGATGGAGGAACCATGTGGCGAGGAATGTGAATGGCCTCTAGGAACAGAGAGAGACCCAAGATTTACAGCCAGCAAGGAAATTAGGGTCCCCGTCCTACAACTGCAAGAAACTTAAGTCCTGCCAGCAAAAAGAATGATCTTGTAAGCAAATTCCTCTCCAGAGACTCCAGAATAAGATTCAGCCCGGCCAGTGCCTTGATTTCAGCCTGTGATTCCCTGAGCAGAGAACCCAGACGCACCGTACCAGATTTTTAACCTACAGAACTTCAAACTAATTAATAGGTGTTTTTTAAACCCCTAAATTGGTGATAATTTGTTACACAGCAATAGGACATTAATATCGTGTGTTTCCCTTGAGGTGCACTGACCAAGTCTGTATTGAGTATTACAGATGCAGCCAGATCGTGGTTAGGTACCAGAAATGCTATCAGCCTAAGCTAACATGGATGCAGATTACTGAAAGAGAGGAAGCTAGCTATCACACTGGGCTCTCTAACAATAAAGAAATTGAGCTCAAAGTAATTTACAGTGGTAAATTATGGAATATATCCAAAACGTGGCATTAATTTTTCCTCATTAAATGTCACTGAAAAAGGCTTTAGGTAGTTGAAAGCATCTGATCAAACAAGCTATCTATTCACATAGCAGTTTATAAGTGAACAATATTTAAACCCATTTAAGAAGATTTCCAATTAACCCAAGGTCTGAAAGAGATCATCTGTTTTTCCCTCCTTGGGATGTAACTACACTTCAGCCTCTGTAAGTCTCGAAGGCATGAGGTCTTCTAAGCTCACTAATAGGATGCTTTGGGGGATGTGACCACATCATTGCTGCTATTTCTACTTCTTCAAACCTTATTACAGATGTCAAGGAAATTTGAAGATTTTTCAAATGTCTGATCTCCCTGTCATGTTTTGAGAGATTGAATTTAAACACCTTTATTTCACCCTATATTTGCTCAAAAAAGCCCAGGATGACAGCCTCACAGAGGCAGAAGATGGAAAAGGGCATTGAAAGTTCTTTTAGACTTTGATGAGATGAGAGTGATTAAAAGGAGAAAGGAGAGGGAATGAGGTCACTTTCCCAAAGCTTTATGTGCTCTCTGATATAATGCTCTCCAAAGAGGCTGGTACAGTGAAGTCATTTTGGCTTTGGTGAAAGCCATGGATTTGAAGAAGCTTTCTGAATAGAGCTCTGTGGTAATGCATCAATAAATCTGACCTATTATTGAGACTAGCATTTTTAATAACAGGCTTGGAGAGGGAAACAAAATTTACAGATTACATGGCTACTTTATTTCATAGGAAAGAAAAAACAATAAAAGCAATTATGCAAGCAATAATCCCTCTGATATAAATTACTTTGCAGTGACTCATAGAAACCAGAATGTATCAGTCAGGGTCCAATCAGGATATAAAACCACGTTGTAATTTGAACGTGGGAAGTTTAACATAGAGAATTAGTAACTCTAACATAGATTGGAGTGCCAAGGGTGGGCTAGTAAGAAGTACTGTCATACAGAGTGAAGTAAGTCAGAAAGAGAAAAAAAATACCATATGGTAACACATATATATGGAATCTAAAAACAAAAAAAAATTGTTCTGAAGAACTTAGGGGCAGGACAGGAGTAAAGATGCAGACGCATGGACTTGAGGACATGGTGGGGGGAAGGGTAAGCTGAGACGAAGTGAGAGAGTGGCATGGACATATATACACTACCAAATGGAAAATAGATAGCTAGTGGGAAGCAGCCGCACAGCACAGGGAGATCAGCTCGGTGCCCTGTGACCACCTAGAGGGGTGGGATAGGGAGGGTGGGAGGGAGGGAGACGCAAGAGGGAAGAGATATGGGAACATATGTATATGTATAGCTGATTCACTTTGTTATAAAGGAGAAACTAGCACACCAGTGTAAAGCAATTATACTCCAATAATGATGGTAAAAAAAAAAAAAAGAAAAGAATATAGGAGTAACAGAAAAAGGAGCCACTAACCCTACGGCTGATCAACTGCATCTAAGGAAGAGCTCCTGCCTGCGAGACTTTTGGAGGACTTGACTCTGGCTCCTGTGGTGCTGCACCAGCAGAACTCGCTGTAAATCTACCCTTCGGGGTGCTGGGCAAAGCTCTTCACAGGAGGTGTCTCTCTGGAGCTCCTCTGCCTACAAAACTGCCCTGGTGGGGAGAATGGGGGAGGCGGTCCTGGGGCTGCTGCTGGGCCACACAGGGCAAGAGTCAGGCACTGGAAGAACTGTGGTGCAAGAGCTGGGCGTTAGGAAAGCCACACACACAGTGCTGAAGCCAAGCTGCCCATCCTGCACGAACCAGATGCTCAAGATGTCACCTACACTACAGGAGTCTGGCACTGAAGACGTCACATGTGCTGTGGAAGCCTGAGGCTGGAGGGTCGCAGAAGCCAGCTGCTGGAGAAGCCACCACGCTGGAGAATCAGCTCGCACGGCAGGAGCCTAGAACCAGGAAGGAAGACCCGTCCTCCCGATGTCTCTCTAGTGCCCTCTACTGACAACACTTAACATCCTGCCAGCTGACGAAGGCAGAATGTTTACGTTAAGAACACACAGGTTGGTCAAGGAAGGTGAGACTGAAAGGTAACGAACTGCTAACTGGCAGAACACATCCTTTAATGCAACCCCTATACTTGGGATAGGGTTGTTCTTTTCATCTGTGAAGGAGTTCTCTCTGATGCTTGTACCCGACTGACTGTTTGGGAATTTTACTCGCTGTTACCACCTCCAACCATTTGAGAATGTTCACGTTTTTATCCCCAATATATGTAATAACTTTGTATTTATAACATGCTGGTGAATCTGCCCAACTCTTCACATTCTTATCTCTTAGCACAGATATAACCTCACGCTCCAGGTTTGAAATTGTCTCTAAGTGCTCACAGGTCAGGGTCCAGGGGACACCAGGGAGCTGCTTCTAGTTATCCTTTCCCAGTGGGTCATGGTGACCACAATTATTTTTCCCAGTAACGATGTGTGGGAACACGCATGAAGCATTGCCAACCGGGGAAGCTCACCTGAGCCTTGGTGTCCAGGGTCTTTACTGGGGTTCAGTCTCATAGATGTGGCTGACTTCCAGCCCCTCCAGAGGTCAACCTGATACCACATGGTCCAGGGTCTCCAACATAAATCACGTTGTTCACGTAGTGATGCTATGCTAGCACATAGCACATCCGTCACGGTCCAAAGCCCCCAAGTATCTAAGGACAGTCTCATCAGGCAGGACATTCCATGGGCTCATAGGTTCCCTCTCAGGAGTCTGGAAAGACCCAGAACTTTTCCTGAGATGTGCGAAGTGTGGCCAATCATGAGTTAACCCTTTACTGTTCATCATTTGACCTCAGTCCTTGCCTAGTTGCCCTCATTTATAAACTAAGGCAAGATGGACCAAGATAATCCCTAGCTCTAAAGGGCTACATGGATTTAATTTTTTAGTTAAGCAACACAACAGTGCAGTAAGCTTTTTCTTTTCTTTTTTTTTTTTTTGCGATACGAAGGCCTCTCACTGTTGTGGCCTCTTCCGTTGCAGAGCACAGGCTCCAGACGCGCAGGCTCAGCGGCCATGGCTCACGGGCCCAGCCGCTCCGCGGCATGTGGGATCTTCCCGGACTGGGGCACGAACCCGTGTCCCCTGCATCGGCAGGCGGACTCTCAACCACAGCGCCACCAGGGAAGCCCCGAGTGCAGTAAGTTTTAAAGACTATTCTCATTCAATAAATAGTTGAAGAAACACCAGTGTACAAAGCAAAGACACATTTTGGGGGGTATGTTTCTTACAGTTAGGTAATAATTCTCTTTATCTTTGCATTCGGCTTGTAAAGACCAGTGGTGTTTTTTTCAAAACACACTCCCTCCTGGGCTTTCCACCCTGCCTAAAATCCCCACCCAAATCTCTGGAAAATGAGTGCCCCTCAGGAGATTTTGAAGATTAGTTCAGGCTAATTGCTGCTGGATAAGTAGTGTTTAGCAGCTGTTTAAAATAAGAAGAGAAAGGGAGATGGGTTTATTTTGCAGCAAGAAGAATTTAAGGACAATTTAAGGACAATTTGCTAACTAAGAAGAACATGGAAAACTAAAATAATTAGCAAGGTTCTTGGGGTCTCCTCGTCTAGAAAAAAATCAGAAAGTGAATTCCTTTATTTTCTGGATAGTTCAAGTTTAGATCTGACCTTACAAAGATGCCAGAGTGGAGCAGGGGTGGGTTTTTGTAACACTCCTAAGCTCAGAAGCTACACCACATACAAAATGAACTCAGTAGATCAGGCTGCAAAAGCAGACTAGAATGTTTTAGTAGACAGAGCATATTGATGGCATTTCCCATTTCAGTTTAAGCTGAGGTTGAAGGTGGATTAATTTTGGAGTATTGTATTGAGGTCATTTGGGATGAGAAATGCTAAAACATAGAGGTACAGTGTGTTTTGAGCTGGTATTTCAGCTCTTTGTAGGACCAAGCTTCTGTTCCAGGGGGCAAAATGAATTTGAAAGCCATGATTGCCATGCCTTCAGAGAAGGAGATTTTCTACTCAAAGAGCAAGGCCATCAGTACCTGGTTGAGTAGGTAAGTTTGATTCTGCACTGGGCAAGGCCAATTAACATCCACTATGTGCCCTCATCTTCCTGTTCACTGGTACCTCCTTCGCTGGTTTTATAGAGTGGCATCTTTATGGATGGTGTAGGAGGCCATCACAGGAAATCATTACTCTGGGAGTAGACTAGGACAGTGTATCACTAAACATCATGCTGGAAAGTGAGAGGCAATGGCCAATTCACAGTTTGCGTAATTCTAGTACAATCCCATTATGTTAAGAGCTCATTTATTACAAAAATGAGAAAGAGAGAGAATGACACGGAATCTAACCAGGGAAGAATTGCTTTTGGTCTAAGTAAAATTAGCATTAAATTCACTAAGATTAAAGTTCCGGATTCAAACAGGTCGTCGAAGATGCATGGAGTAAGAAATGGTAAATAGATTCTTAATATGAGCTAGTTGACTAATTTTGAGAAGTTGGCAACTGCTACAGACTGAATGTTTGTGTCCCCCAGCCCTCAATTCATATGTTGAAACCTATTCCTCAGTGCGATGGTATTTGGAGATGGGGCCTTTGGGGGAGGTGATTAGGCCATGAGGGGAAAGCCCTCATGAATGGGATTAATGCCCTTGTAAAAGAGACCCCAGAGAGCTCCCTTACTCTTTCCACCATGTGAGGACACAGCAGGAAGACAGACATCTCTGAACCAGAAAGCAAGCTCTCAGCAGACACTAAATCTGCCAGTGCCTTGATCTTGGACTTCTTGACCTCCAGAACCATGAGAAGTAAATATTTGCTGTTTAAGTCACCAATATATGTTATTTCTGTTATAGCAGCCAGGAGGGACTAAAACAGCGCACTGCCTAACCAGTCGAATGAAATAAATATTATGGTTTGAGGATCAGAAGAGTTTCCCAGGTGGTCCTTACCTTGTGCTCCCTTGAGTCCAATTAACAACAGCATCAGCAGTGCCCCTGGAAGACTGTTAGGGAAACAAAATCAGGTTCCCATGGAGACCTACAGAATCAGATTCTGCATTTTCACAAAGTCCTTGGGGGGTTCACATGCCCATTCAGGTCTGAGAAGCACTGCTTGCAAATCTGGCCAGCTGCCTGTTTTTATAAGTCAGGTAGTACGAGTCACGCTTTTTTGATTATGTCTTGTCCACGGCTGCTTTTGCAGGACAATGGCAGAGATGAGTACTTGTGACAGAGACTGTATAGCCCACAAAGCCTAAAACATTGTCTGGCCCTTTACAGAAAAGATTTGCCGATCCCTGTAAGTCCAGAATATTATTTCCTAGCTTGGTTGAGTTAGGAAGGAAATTATCCTTTATTATCTGAGATAACATAGGGGCTTTTAGATTAGGTTTTTTCTACCTTTCTTAGTTTTAATTTTCATAATACTGATTTTTGCAGATAAGAGTAAACAATTTGTTCAAGATCCCATATCTAGTTATTGGTGGAACCAGACCTCAAGTCAGGTCAGTCTGACTCCAAGAACCGTGACCTTTTCTCCCGCACCATGACTTGCCCCACAGGGAGTTGGCAGTCTCAACGTTCTGCTTATCTAGGGGTTATCTCGCCTTGGCAAACAGAGCTAATGTTTCCCAGACTCATGCTTGATAGAATTATTCCAAAAAGTCAAATTCCTAACCTATACTGAGAAATCTCTCTGCTCTGCAGACCAATAGATGGCAGATGTACTTGAGAAAACAGATTAAGGACAGAAGGAGACTTGGAGGGTTTCTGGAATCAGTGCTCAGTGGGCCTCTGCTCAGTTAGGCTCCTCTTGGCCTCTGCAGTGGCCAGGGCCTCACTTTCCCAGTTCCTGGAGATTAGAGCCTGTTCCACTTCTAACTTCCCTATTTTCAAATTCCAATGATTTAGTTTAATGATATCAACTTTGTGTTTAAGGGTAGGTCCCCGATTGTTGTGAACAGAATCACTTATTCAGAGAACTAGGGGTAGATTAGTCAATTGTGGACCCTGCTCTCCAGAAACTGACAGAGCAATGAGTTGAAAATAAGAAAGAGTGGTGTTTAAAATGGAAAACACGGACTTCCCTGGTGGTGCAGTGGTTGAGAGTCCGCCTGCCGATGCAGGGGACACGGGTTCGTGCCCTGGTCCAGGAAGTTCCCACATGCTGCGGAGCGGCTGGGCTCGTGAGCCATGGCCGCTGAGCCTGCGCGTCCGGAGCCTGTGCTCTGCAGCGGGAGAGGCCACAACAGTGAGAGGCCCACGTACCGCAAAAAAAAAAAAAGTTCTAAAATGGAAAACACCATCTTTGAAACTAGAGCCCGAGTCAGTCTGGATGACTAGAAGTGCATGCCTGGCTATGAAAAGCTTTGACTTAATACTTTGGTCCAATTATCTTTCCCTCATGGTTGTTTATTCTCTCTTTCTTTTTACTTAGCCTCATTGACCCAGGTAATCTAAATAAACTCACCTTTCAGGTCTAGAAGCACTACTCATTTTCCCTTTTCTTCTCTATCTTCTTTTACTTCTTTTAAGATTTCAAGATAAGTGGGAACAAAAGGATTAAAAGTAATTTGATAATTTTGGCATTATAGAGTAAATTATGCAAAAGTATTTTGACTATTTAGGTCACCTTATTTTCTAGATTAGAGTATAAGGTATTGAATACCTTAGACCGTACAGTACACTTTTGAAAAGCTCCTGAAGTGCCCTGCTTATGTAGTGTCATGTATATGCTTTCTTTTCCTTTTCCAAACCCTGAACTTTAAATAATAGCACTACCAATTGCAGTAGTCAGTTTGGATTTTTCTTGTGTTGTTCTCTTGTTCTGAATGCAACGCTCAGCTTCCTACCAAGACTACAAGGCCCTCAAAGCTAAATATTTTGCTAGTATTCTTGGAGCATACCTCTTTAATACTTGCTGGGCCCCAAATAAAATTCAATACTTGATTCTTGGTTGAGAGGGCAGACACATGCGTGACTGTATTTCTGGCCCCTAACACAGTGCCCTTTATAGAATAAACGCTGAAGAAACATTTGTTGTACAATCCCTTTGCAAAAAAAATTTTTTTAATAATAAAAGTAGGACTTCCCTGGTGGCGCAGTGGTTGAGAGTCCGCCTGCCGATGCAGGGGACACGGGTTTGTGCCCCGGTCCGGGAGGATCCCACGTGCCGCGGAGCCCCTGGGCCCGTGAGCCATGGCCGCTGAGCCTGCGCGTCCGGAGCTTGTGCTCCGCAACGGGAGAGGCCACAGCAGTGAGAGGCCCGCGTACCGCAAAATAAAAAAAACGAAAACAATAAATAATAAAAGTAAAACTAGTCCAACAAAAGCCAGAAATATCTGAAACTTCACTACAGGTACACTTCCCTATAGGTGGCCTTTGTAAAAAAAAAAAAAAAAATGGCCTATAGAGCAGGACTTGTAATCCCTGATTGGAGGTACACAGGTATTCATGGCTGTCCTCCCATTCATTCTCCAACCCACACTGGTCCCGTTGCTCTTTGGAGACCATGTCAGCTCAGATCTACCATCTCATCAGCATTTATGAATATGTATTGTTTGTTAGCCACCAGTATACAAAAAAAAGAAAAGAAAGTTTTATTCCAAACGATGTTGACATTAACACGGGCTCATGACTTCTTCCAGACACCAAATGTTCTGGGCAGCCAGATGGTAACCTGATCCCAAGACTGGAAAAAAAATTGATGGGCTTTGATTTCCATGTACCTTTTTTGCCCGACAGTCAATAGAGGACTTTGAAGAAGACTTCACTGCAAAGAAAGGATCTGGAGAGGAAAAACAAAACAAAATGTCTTTCCAGCCTGACATCCCCAGGAGCAGCAGACCTACTCTTCTAAATATTTAACAACCACTACAAATGAAAGTCAAGTCCTCATGTCTAGGATTGAGACATTTATGAAAGGACCATTTATTGCAAGGGCTTGAGTAGTGTGAGCTAAAGAGAGATATCCTCTACCTTTGGAAAGATCATTTATTTATTACATTCAGTGAGTATGTATTGAGGGCCTACTACACTGTTCTATGAGCTGGGGAATGAGTAGAGATAAAAGTAAACCCCAATTCCTGATCTCACAGAGCTTACATTTTAGTGGGAGAGAGACCACAAAGAATAAATAAAATGTAGAGTGTGTGAGAAGGTGCTAGGTGGTAAGAAGGGGCAGAAGGGAAGGGCTGGAATTTGACACAGGGTGTCAGAGAAGGTGTGCCTGAAAATGTGGATGCCCAGAGTCTACTGCCTAAGACCTCTGATTTAGGAATGGATAGGCACACAAATTTGGCAATGGAGAAAGTCAGAACAATCAGGAGTAGAGGGCAGGGCGGTGCATCAGACATTGGCACTGTGTGCTGGTGTCAGCCAGGGTGTTAGTCGAAGGAGCAAGTGTCTGTGTCGGGCAGGTGCTTAATTATGATGGTGCCAGAGAGGAAGAAAGATTGGAGGAGCTTCTTGGAGAAGAGAAGACTAATGCAATCTAACTACATTGGAGAGTTTCTCTGGAATAATAATTTTCTCAGGACAAACAGAGTGCCCTTTCCATGGACTACATTAGCTGAGACTTTAAAAGGCAGCAAGGCAAGTGCATACCAGGGGTACCCTGTGGTCCCTTACTCCCCCCGCCCCTCTCCAGACTTTGGGGAAACTAAGCGACTCCTCTTGGGCTAGAGGATAACGAATAATATAAACAACTTGTTATGTCAAGTGCTCTCAATTTTCCTTCTGCAAAGCCAAAAGGAGCCACAAAAGTTTCCCCCTTTTACTACAAAATGTCGACCTCCATTATCAGCTGGTACTAGCTGGGTGCCTCTCCTGTTTCCTATTGCTGCGAGGCACATATGTCTGTGTGGCTCGGACCCCACAAATCATCCAGGAAGTTCATTTTTATTAGGAGCTTCTGCTTAATTAAGAGAGGCACCATGCTCCATCAATCAACTTCTGTTGCATGCAAGTCATCCCCCGTCACTCCACTACTAATAGTTCTGGTGCTTAAGGAAAAAGAAAAGATCTGGGGCATCCTGGCTCTAAAAGCCAAGGGGGTATGTCTGGCAGCTGCAGCACTGCTGTGGAAATTCCTTTAAAAATAAGACTGTGATTACAGAGGCAGGGAGTAGGGAATGCTTTGAGTGCCTTTACTCTTCAAAGATGTGAACTTTGATTCATTGGACCAGATGCCTGTTAGATAAACAGTGCTTTAACACGTTCATATTAAATATGCAATTGTAGTGAACTGGAGTGTTTCATTATGTAGAAAAAGTTCGTAATGTAAGATACGTAGAATCCCATGTGGCAAAGTAGATGGACAAGAATGGGCTTGTTATATATTTTTAACTCTTTTGCCCCCATTTAGATGCCTTATTCAAGATAAGGCTCTAAGTCAAAACTGCTCTTTTATAGCATCTTTTCCAAAAAACCTTCCAAGTGCAGTCTATCCACATTATTCACCAATTCTGTATTTGTGAATTCACCTACTCACTAAAATTTATTTGTAACCCCATGATTTTGACTTGAGTATTGATTTCTACTCCTGACCGTCTCACTCTGATTTGTAGACGTGCTCAGAGGGTGAAAAGTTTGGGTCGCTTGACTTGCACCTTCCCAGCTGAGGTAGAGCCGGGTGAAGCTCTGCCTTGGTTCATCTCTCATGCTGAGAGTTGACTGATGGACAGAAGACTAGAGGGAGTGGTGCAGTGGAAGAAATTCTGGCTCTGGGGCCAGTTGGCCGGGTTTGAATCCCAACTCTGGCACCAGTCAGTGGAGGGCTTCAAGCAAGACACTTTAATATATATATGTAATTATTTTCCCTAGGAGCAATGGTTCAATATTAGCTAATTCTCTGTCCATAATGACTTTATGGAATGTAACCACTATAAATACGAATTGACTGTAATAACTTCCATTGGTGAATGAGATATGCAAAAGTTTATAATGTTTACATAAAACACCATATTGAAAATATTAATTAAAATTAATTTTACGGGGCTTCCCTGGTGGCGCGGTTGTTGAGAGTCCGCCTGCCGATGCAGGGGATGCGGGTTCGTGCCCCGGTCCAGGAAGATCCCACATGCCGTGGAGCGGCTGGGCCCGTGAGCCATGGCCGCTGGGCCTGCGCGTCCGGAGCCTGTGCTCCGCAACGGGGGAGGCCGCAACAGTGAGCGGCCTGCATATAGCAAAAAGAAAAAGAAAAAAATTGGCAAAAATATATGGTCTGACACTTCCCCATAGAAGACTCAGTGATGGCAAATAAGTATACAAAAGGATGCCCAACATCATTTGTCATTAGGTAAATGCAAATTAAAACCACATTGAGATACCACTGTACACCTATTAGAAGTATTAAAACCATCAAAAATGACAATAGCAAATGCTGACAAGGATGCAGAGCAACAGGAACTCTCAATCATGGCTGGTGGGAATGCAAAATGGTACAGCCAGCAGCTCTTGGAGTCAGTTTAGCAGTTTCTTATATAATTAAACATACACTTAACATATGACCCAACAATCCCATTCCCAAGTCAATTGAATTTGTTTTAAAGTAAGTACATTCACCCAAGTGAGTTGAAAATAGCCACGGTATCTTTCAACAGGTGAATAAATGGCACGTCCATTAAATGGAATACTAGTCAGCAATGAAAAAAGATAAGGTAATTGATTTGTGCAACAACATGGACAAATCTTAAATGTATTTTGCTAAGTGAAAGAAGGCAGAACCAAATGCAAATTCCATTTATATGACATAAAAAAAGGGAAAATATAGGGATGGTTTCCAGGGACCAGGAGAAGAAGAAGGGTTAAATATAATACAGCCACACAGGGGAATTTTTAGGGTTATGGAACTCTTTTGTATAGTACTGTATTGGTGATATATCACTTTATGGATTTGTTTAAACCTGTAAAACTCTACGTAACAAAGAGTAAGTCTTTCTGTGTGCAAATTTAAAAAAAAAATCAACCAACATGTTGAGAATCCCAGTATGGACTGAAGATTGTACCTAATTTTATTATAAGTGTATGGCACAATAAAAGGGGAGGGGGAGCCAATCTAAGTAACTCTGGGAAAATAGTGTCTTGACTGGACACTGTAAAGCTAAAGAAAAAAAACCTATGTACACACAAGGTACTCTGGTTGATAAGTTTTTTTTTTCTCATAGGGGTATGGGTTATTAATTATGAAACTAATCTATATGTATAGGAGGGCTGAACAAATAAATAAATGAATTGGAGATGATGGAAGCCAACCTTCTCAATGTTAGAGAAACAAGTTACAAATAAACAGGTGGAGGAAAGACTAGAATAATGCCTGTGGTGTTGGCTTAGAGTTGGAAATATCAGTATGATTTATTTAGCAGTTATACAAATAGACAAATATAGAGATAGAGATCTGTGTTTATACATGGATTAATATGAATACATATATCCTAGCTCTATTTCTTGAGACTGCCTAGAAGCAATGGTAGCTCAGTAGCAATGAGCACACCCAGTGTCCAGATCTTGGTTTCTAAACACCACTCTTAAACAAAAGGAGCCAGGTATCCTTGGAGAACTAGCTGATTCTAGGCTTGAGGAAAAAAAAAATTTGGACCATGTCAAAAGAACTTGAGTCAACTTGAAGGAGCTCCTGTGTGCCAAAATTAGAATGATTTGAGGGAAAAAAATCATCCAGTTCATGGTATTGGACTATAACCTAAGGGATATAATACTTACACAGGAGTGCATACTGATATTAATACGTAAATGGGGAAGAACAAACACATCTTCCTTATAGAAGCATCTGAAACAATATGGGTAGATATTCCCCCCTCTAGGAGATGAAGCTTAATTCCCCTTTCCCCTTCCCTGTGTTGGCTGGACTTAATAACTCACTTCCAAAGAATAGAGTATGGAAAGGGGAAAAAGAAGTAACTTTACAGTGGAGAAAACTGGCAGGCACAACCTTAACCAAACAATCAAGATTAACATCACTTGTGATAATTATATGGATTGCATGCACTCCCTGTTATGATGTGTGCTTTACCTCACTGGTATGTTTTCCCCAAGCGTTTAACCCCATTATAAAATAAAATTGAGGAACATTCTATAAAATTCCTGACTAGAACCCTTTAAAACTGTCAAGGTTATAAAGAAGAAAGAAAGACTAAGAAACTATCTCAGACTGGAGGAGACAAAGGAGACATGACAAATGAATGCACTACTGTGGTATCCTGAACTGGAACAGAAAAAGGACATTAGTGGAAAAATGGGCGAAATCCAAATAGTCTGCCGCTTAGTCAGTGGTGTTATTTCAGTGCTAATTTCTTAGTGTTGACCGACATACACAATTATGTAAGATGTTAACGTTCGAGAAAGCTGGGTAGTATGGGAACTTTCTGCACTAGCTTGGCAGATTTTCCGTAAATCTAAAAATTCTTCCAAAATAAATAGTTAAAATGAATGCATACATACATGCATAGATAACTCATGTAATATGATATTACAAACAGTTCGTTTTCCAAACATAACAGAAGGGATTAAAGGCAGAGGGAAAAGGAATCAAGATGGTTTTCCCTGACCTACAGATTCTGTTCGAATTATATTCACTTGTTCTCCACTTTAGATTTTATAGAGGGAGGAGAGGAGCAAATATAAAGAAAGATGAAGAACAGAGGAGAAAGAGAAGAATTAAGAATGTCAATATAATTAAAACTTTCAGAACTGTGCAAGCCATGGGTAGTTCTTCCTAATAGCTCAAATGTCAATATAATTCAGAAAAATCGACATAATGAAAGTCAAAAACACCATGAGTGGCTCAGAAGCTGTCTGGAAATTTGAATTCTGGAACTCTAAACTTGACAGTCGTGCTTTGGATCTCATTGACCTGCCTCCCAAGCTCTGTTTATTCACAGAATAATTGCCGTGCTTATCTCCCACGAGACACGTTAGAGTGGAATGGCTATTTTTGTTTTGTTACTGTTCAATTACACACGGTAATGTTCAGATCTTTTCGGGGCAGAACAAGTCAGTGACAGCATCACTTGAAGAAACAGCAAAAGCCATGTGATCGAAAAATCTGCAAAACACGACTCAAGTGTGTCCAGAGTTAAAGTTTGGCTTTAATACATTTGGCACAAGCATCCTAACAACACGGCCACGTAGCCCCCTCTTCATCCAGGCTGAGTGGTGCTAAGCCCTCTTCAGGGCATCACAACGCTAAAAGGACTGCTGGCAGAACTCTTCGGTGGACGCCGACACACGGTTCCCTGGAGGGGAAAACCAAATTCGCTTTCAGTCTTTGAGCAGTGAAAAGGTGACACGTTAACCCCCTGCATCCTTTCAATAATGAGGAAAGTAAATCTAAGTAATGCCTTACAGTGAATGGGAGGCTCCATCGTCAGAATTACATAGGTCAATGTTTTTCCTTGGTGCTTTTTCAGTCATTTTATCCTCTACCCATTGTATTATGATGCTGGTTATTTAAAGGTCTCATGAACTATGTGGAAAGTGTAAAAAAATAGCAACCAAACATTGAGTAAATATTTTTTAGAATATAAATGTTATACTGTTTTGTGTATATTATTATGTACATTTATTATTTTTTAAGATATTTTTGATGTGGACCATGTTTTTAAAGTCTTTATTGAATTTGTTACAATGTTGCTTCTGTTGTATGTTTTTTGGCTTTTTGGCCCCAAGGCATGTGGGATCTTAGCTCCCGGACCAGGGATCGAACCCACACCCCTTGCATTGGAAGGCGAAGTCTTAACCACTGGACCGCCAGGGAAGTCCCTACATTTATTATTATAATAAATCCATGAAGGAAGTTTTATACCAGTAGGGCATTTTTCAGGCCATTTCCCCATTTATCGTTAGAGAGATTTTTCTCTCTCATGGACTGTATTAAGAAGTTTGCAGGGAGAATATATAGGTGGTATGATGTAGCCTTAAGCGGCCTCTACTTGCTACTCTTTACGAATTGAGTTGGATTATGTCATTTCCTTTGATGCCCTACAATGCAGCCTTAAGAATAATGACCCTGCAATGTGGCTCTGCTGAAAGTAGCTTTTCCAGTGCCAGAAAAAGATGATTCATACTTGGCATGGGAGCCATTTCTGGAAACTGCCAGAACAAAGAACAGAGGTAATTCACTAAGGGGCTCTATCATCATCCAACTCAATTTGGAAATGATGGTACATCACTAAATACAAACATTCCAATTGATATATTTACAATTATACACGTGTGTGTGCCATGGGCCTGTTTTGTGTGTATATATTTATACCACAGATGGGTTTATACCTACACATACAGTACGTATGTATTTGTTTTAAGGGCATGTTACCGAAAGCAAGTTTGTGTGTCCAACACACAATGAGGCCAAGCAAACCAAAACATCAGAGTTTGGGGCAGAGGAAAGTTTATTGTAGGGCCAAGCAAGGATACAGGTGGCTAATGCCCCCAAAACCCCAAACTCCTCCAAGGGTTTCAGCAGAGCAGTTTTTTTTTTGTTTGTTTGGTTTTTTTGCCGGTACGCGGGCCTCTCACTGTTGTGGCCTCTCCCGTTGCGGAGCACAGGCTCCGGATGCGCAGGCTCAGCGGCCATGGCTCACGGGCCCAGCCGCTCCGCGGCACGTGGGATCTTCCCGGACCGGGGCACGAACCTGTGTCCCCTGCATCGGCAAGCGGACTCTCAACCACTGCGCCACCAGGGAAGCCCTCAGCGGAGCACTTTTAAAGGCAAGGTGAGGGAGGGGTGTGGTTAACTCTTGCAAACTTTTTGGTGCTGGGATCCTTTGTTCTTGCAGCAGTCCACATAGGTCGGGTCACCATGTTCCTATAAACCTCCAGTAAAACAAATCTTATTCTCTGTTCTGCGACTCTTTATCTCTATATGGATGGACTCTTAAAGGTCAGAGCCCTGAGAATAAACCCTCCTGTTTATGTCAGGCTACAGGCAACATCCTTTTACAAAAGGTGCAGAGCCAGCATGACTAAGCACAGACAAAGGAACAGATCTAATATGGAGTCAGATTTGTTCATCCCTATTACAGGCAGAGATACAGCAAGCTGTAGACAACCATTAATTCCCCATTTCTCAATTCGAACTATATGGTCTGAGAGAGTTTGAATGGCACCAACCTGAAAATAGAAGCTTGGTTGAAACTACTGCCACCACATGTACTCTTATTCCCAGAAAGTACTAAGATCACACTGAAATAAAAAGACTTTATTCTGAAGTTTCATTCAGAAACTTCAAAACGTTTCCAGCTACTTGAGTGATCCATACCTCCAGTGGTGCCGCTTCTCACCACCTCTTGGAGAAGGCTGTATCCTTGGAGCCCACCGGGCATTCCTAGGGAATGTCTTCTCGGCAGCGTCTTATACACTCCATTTGACGACTCTGTTATCATATTCCTCCCTGGCTGTGTGTCAACCTGCGCATTTATGTTTCTTAATCTTTTCTCAAAAATCAATTCTCTGAGTCCCTTAATCATTTTTATCGATCTCAGTAGAATTTTCTCTAATAAGATGGTGCCTATCTGCTCCTGAACTATTTTACGCATCTTTCCCATTCCACATTCAGCTTCGCCTGGGTACCACATAGTGTAGATGCGGAGGGTGCCAGCTGATTTTTTGTCTCACAGAACATCCACTTCCCACCATTGTGTGAGACTCAAAAATACATTATAATTGAAACATAACAACTTGTTGCTTGCCCATGTATGGTGTCTCCTGTGGGTTTTTTTCTAAATCAGATTCTGCTATGAATGTGGCTTCCCGTTACAGAGTGTTTAGTGCATTTTCCAGGTCGTGACTCTCTGAGTGGCTAAGGCCACATGTCTAACTTTCCAGCCATAATCCTACTTCCCACCTCTTTTCGAAAATGCACAATATGTCAGCTGAAATTTTTAAAACTGCATTAATAGGGGAATAAAATGCAGATTTTTCTCCAATTAAAATTTTCCTGTTTTTCAAAGATGATAAGCTAGTTGTACATGCAAAGAATTTATCTGATAAGTAGCAAAGAATACCTGGGCAGTAACACAAGAATCACAGGTTCATTGTTAGGTCACTGGGTTCCAGGATCCAGGGAAGGGGCAACCGAAATTGTAAGCTCCACCATGTTGGGGGGGGGGCGGTCGATGAGGGGCTGCATATGATGATAATTGCTACCATTTTGTGAGTATAAGGTATCAACTGCTATTCTAAGTTTTTTCCACATAGTTCATTTAAACTGAACACAAATATTGGTGAGAGACACAATTATTATGGCCATTTTTACAGATGCAGGAACTGAAACACAGAAACACTTAAAAACATTCTCAAGTCCACCTAGTTAGTTACTAAGTTGGCAGAGCCTGGGATTCAAACCCAGGCACTCGGCTAAATGACCCGTAGATCTATTTATTTTTTGTTGTCACAGATAAGCCCACAGTTGGGAAGTACATGTAGATCCAGGTAGAGTATATGTGAGGTATCTACCCTAACCTTGGCTATCAAAAATAATATGTGTGGAACTTTCTTTGACATCAAGTTGCCTACAGCGTTATGCCAACTGAAGATTGTTCAGAAAATTAGATGGATCTGGTGGGAAAACACTTCTGATTATACGTGATCTTTAAGAAAAAGTTTTTCCTTGATTAACTCATCAGTAAACAACAATAACAACAATTTAGCATTTTACTGAGGCCTCTTTAAAAATTCTTGGCCTGGAGATGGGCACATTGACTCTCATCCAGAGGAAAATTCTTAAAACTATCCTCGGTCGTAAAATCCTTCTTTACGTCAAGCTCCTACACCACTTGTATGTGCAAATCAACTGCAGCGGAAAGACAAAAATTTAGCTGGAAAGGATTAATTCAGAAGGAAAGGAGGTGGATCATTAGGTCCTTCTCAACCCCCAATATCCCTTTGGCCTTCACTAGCAAAGCAAGAGCAAGCCTTCATCTCCTGATTGTAAGGGAGGCCAGCTCAGTTAAGCTAACATCAAGTCCATATTCATCAAATCTCCCCCGTTTGGATCACTTATTATGTTAAAATGAAAAGTAGCATTTCAAGGAGATTCAATTTATGTTCCAAGGGACCCAAGAACCATTCTTTAAAAAGGAACGATTCTTGGCATTAATTATTAGTGGCAACCTCTGGTCAGATCTCTTAGAACTGTTCCAGGGAACTAAAGATGAATTTCCCATTTCTCATCCCCAGAGTTTAGAGGCCTATAGGAATGAGTTTGGCTGTGTCAATAAATTTGTTCACAGATCTAATTGTGTTAATGAATTGAACATAATTAAACTTCCAGCATGTCATGAGTTTCTTCTGGCAGAACTCAGTAGATTTTTTTTAAAAAAAGATCTCTGTGGGAAAACAAATCTACTGCACAACTTCCACCATCACCATTTGTCTCCATGGAGAAGAGACTGAAATAAGAGATTCTGAAATTGACATTTTGAAGCATTTTCCTCTCTGAATAAAACTTTATTCAATTTGCAATAGCATGACTTCTCCTTTGATTCAATTCACTAGGTTGCAAACTCCTTTAGGACAGAAAGTATAGACTATTTTATCTTTATCCCCAAGACTTAGGAGAGGGCCTGTTACCTAAAAATTTATGATGAGTGATTGTGGCCATGAAAACAAAGTCACTCTAAGTAGTTCCATTTGGGGCTTGTGGAGGGAATGGAGTCTGTAGTTATTGGGTCATCTCCTCCTGAAGCAGATATAATTGTTCCCACTCTTATATGTGAGGAAGTTACTCAGAGAAGTTGAGTAACTAATATGAGCTCAGACTTAAGTAAGTGGGAGATTTGGGGTTCCACCCGTGTCTGTCTGACTCCAATACTGTGTGCTTGTTGGGTCACTGGTTAACGAACAATGCACTATGAAAAGTTATCAAGAGTTCTCTGAGGCACCAAAAACTTTGCTTAAATGATCTGCCTTTGCCTAAATCATTTTTGAAAAAATAAAATTAGTTGGCCGTTAAGAAGTGTGTCCAACTCTTCTCAAGATATTTTGTTGGCACGTTGTCTTCAGAGTTATGGATCATGACAACATTTCTGTTCTATCTGATGCGGCACAAGGCATAGGTCTTGCACACTGCCAGTGTTTAATAAGTGCTTATTGGTGACAAATGTTTCATTTGAATTGTTGCTGTATGAGAGGTGGCTGCCAAAAGAGCACTGCTTTTAACTTATGAGACCTAAAAGCTTGTTTGACAAATAAGGAAAGCGAAGTCGAGACTCAGCCAATATACATTACTTATGGGCACAAGGAAGGGAAAAATCCCCAAACCTCTGGCTTAGTCAGAAGATTTATATTCACTTCAATCGTGCTAGAACCATTCACAAAAAATGTCATGGGGTTATTAGAGTGGTAGCTGTTTTTTCTGATGGTGAAAAGCCTCACAGACCAAAAAGAAGAAGAAAAGAAAGGGTCCAGATAAGTTATAATAATCTTAATATTTATTTACAGTTTATAAGTTCCCCCAATATGCTCTATCCTATCCCAGCCTAATAAGAACAGCCCCCATGAGGAGGGCAGAGGGTTACCATTACTCTCATTTCATAGATGCAGAAATAGAATCATTTAACGTTGTGCTTAAAAAGCCCAACCCAGGACCGGCTGGGTTAACGCATCCCCGTCCTGTAGCTTGTCACCCTCTGGAGATGAGTCTGCCATGGCGGATGCTGGGAAAGCACTGAGTTCCAGGCAGGCCAGGACCACAAGGTGCAGTGCAGGAGGCAGACAGAGGGTTCAAGTTCCTCCGGCAGTCCCACTTCGAGAAAACTAGGGCAGGTTGCAGTGAGCTTAGGGACTTCTGTCCATTGGGAAAGGTTAAAAGAATGAGAATGTAAAATGCATCATTGAGAGCAGATCAGATGGCAAAACAGCTCAAGTTTTCTAAGGAACCAGGGGAAATGATACGAATTAGACAAGTAATCAATAGCCTCAGGGCTTCCCTGGTGGCGCAGTGGTTGGGAATCCGCCTGCCAATGCAGGGGGCACGGGTTCGAGCCCTGGTCCAGGAAGATCCCACATGCGACATAGCAACTAAGCCCGTGCGCCACAACTACTGAGCCTGCGCTCTAGAGCCCGCGAGCCACAGCTGCTGAGCCTGTGCACTGCAACTGCTGAGGCCTGTGCGCCTAGAGCCTGTGCTCCACAACTAGAGAGGCCGCCGCGGTGAGAGACCCACGTACCGCAATGAAGAGTAGCCCCTGCTCGCCACAACTAGAGAAAAAAGACCCGTGCGCAGCAACAAAGACCCAACGCAGCCAAAAATTAAAAAAAAAAAAAAAATCAATATCCTCAGATCTCCAAGTGAATATTGCTGAACCCAAATCTCCAGCATATTTAATTCTGTCTCTGAAAAAGTTTCCTTTTGAATAAACACAAATGATACTTTCTACCACTGTTTCCGAAAAAAGTATTAACATTCTGAGGACCTGTAATGACAATGCCTCTCAACTGATTTTTTCTCAGTGTACTTTTTCATATAAAGTACAGTCGATCCTCATTATCTGCGGATTCTGTATTTGTGAATTCACCCACCCCCTAAAATTTATTTGTGGCCCCCCCCAATCAATTCTTGTGGTGTTTGGTGATCATTTAAGGACACACACAGAGTGGTGAAGAATTTGGGTCACCCAAAGCTGGACAAAGTGTCAGCTCGCCTTTTTGTTCCATATAATATAACCAAGTGTTCTTTTCATGGTCCATTTGGTGCCACCTTTTTCACATTCTTGTGCTTTTTGTTGATGATTTTGCTGTTTAAAATGGACCCCGATTGTAGTGCTGCCCTGATGTCTAGTGTCCTAAGTACAAGAAAGCTGTGATGTGCCTTATGGAGAAAATACACGTGTTCGATAAGCTTCATTCAGCCATGAGCTATAGTGCTGTTGGCTGTGAGTTCAATATCCATGAATTAATAATATTAAAAACAAAACACACATAAAACAAGGTTATATATTGATCCGTTGATGAAAAAGTTGTGGCCAGAAGATCTCAGGAGCCTAACCCTGTATTTCCCCTAGAAGCCAATTCAGCGCTCCTGGTGACTTGTCGGAACATAATAACCACAAATAACGAGAATCAACTGTATGTTTTAAGAGTTAGTCTAGCGAGGGTCTAGGAGTGACAGTTGACTGATAGCATAGCACATAATCGATACTCAATAAATGTTGTAGTGAATGAATAAATGAAGTCAAAGGATTTGCACTGGTGTAGCTTGGTAAATATGTTAATTAGAACTTGTACCAACTGGGCTCTGACTTCCAGACTTCCATCTCAGTAAATAATATTCAGACCCCATTCATTTCTCACTGTTCTGTTATCCTGCAAAGTACACTGGAGAATCAAACTAATAAAATGATCATTTTCTGCTTGTTCAGAATCAGTTGGTGGCTTTCGATCTGTGAACGGATGGCAATTTGTAAGCCTAAAGGAGACGGACAGCTTAGATGACACAGGTCAATGCCGAGCAGTGAGATGATTGTTCAGTAGGTCTTCTGATGCCCAGTCACCTACAATGACGCAGTGGCAACATCCTCGTTGACTGATAACTGACTACCCATGCAAGCCTATTTCATCCCATGTGAAGTCAGAGATCTCCTAGGGTCCTGAGACTTCTCTGCCATCTGCTGCCTCTACGGTCACGCAGGAGCTTGAAAACTGTATTCTGATTGTGGTGAGGTTAAATAAGACAACAATCATTTCTACTTGGAAGCCACGTCCAGCAAATTGCTGGAGGTGCTTTGGTGAGTTCAGACTTCAAAACCACATAGCTGCCCGCGATCCACCTGTCTGCATTCAAATAACATGTCTCTTTCTAAGGCTAGGACAGATTTTAAAGCATTTTCTCTTTTGTATAAGAGATGGAACTAAGTGTGTGTGTGTGTGTGTGTGTGTGTGTGTGTGTGTGTGTGTGTGTGTGTAGGGTCTCAAAGAGTAGATTTTCAAAGACAAGACTGGGCAAGAGGAGTGGGGATGGAAAGAAGTTCCAGCAGAGTCAGGGGAAGGGCAGCTTGGTGGCAGGTACCTGGGACCCAGCAAAGGTCCTCAGAGAATGGCCCCTGTCCCATTAGAAAGGAAGAGCAGTTTCCAACATAACACTTGGTGATGACGTTCTCCCGAGTTTCTCTGGCTTAAACTCCAGGAGGCAGAGTGAAACCAGCACTGGCTGTGGAGTCAGTAAGATGTGAGTTTGAGTTCTGCCCACTGAGCCATCTCTACCTCTGTTGGGAAGCTGTGAAGATTCAAGGAGAGAGTGCGTGTGAGAGTGCTTGCCAGCTGCTCTGCAAACGTGCCTGGTGGTTGTGTCTCTGCATTCTGTACAGTAAGTCTCCTACATACGAACATTCAAGTTGTGACCTTTCAAAGATGCAGACGTGCGTTCCATCCACGTCAGGCGTGAGTGAAACTGCAGCTTGCCCTCCGTCTCCTATTGCTGACGATCCTTCAGCTCTACCATCTCCCAACTTCTCTCCCTCCTCCAGTCAGTAACTCTTCTTGCCTGTTCACTCGATGCCAGCCCCTGTATGCCAGCTGCTGTACTGTACTACTGTACTTTTCAAGGTACTTTTCAACTACTGCACTGTAAGATTAAAAATGTTTATTTTTTGTGTTTCTTTGTTTTTTATGTATTATTTGGGTGAAAAGTGTCATAAACCTATTACAGTACAGTACTATATAGCCGATTGTGTTAATTGGGTACCTAGGCTAACTTTGCTGAACTTACAAACAAATTGGACTTATGAACATGCTCTCAGAATGGAACGCGTTCATATGTAGGGGACTTACTGTAATTCCTCCTCTGTGTCTTTGAGAGCCCCAGGGGATGATTGGGACAGGTGCCCTGTCATAGTGAAGAGCATAGGCTTTTTTCCTCCTTGAAGGAGGAGGTTTCAGCAGGGAAAATTCTGCCAAGTGGCCAGCAGCCTAAAAATGTCCCCAATTTGTGGACATTATTTCTCTTGTGTCTACTCCAAGGGAAGTTTCTTTTGGTGCAAATGAGAGCCGGTCTGTCACCTTCGCTCAGGCATCCGCGCTCACCGTCATGTCCGTCACACATACGGTGCGTGGCAGGGTGCACCTCCACTCCAAGGCCCTTTCTGCTAACCCTGCCAGCCTGATGCCTTCCAACCTCAGCATCAGCTTTTCCCAGGTTTCTTGCTGAATCAACCAATTAGCTCGAGTCGTCTCTGGCTGCTTTGAACTACGTCTTGTTAAAACATGGGTGGACAGGGACCTGGAGAAGTCCAAAAGTCACTCGAAGAGAACCAGGCCTCCTCATACAGCCCTGGTGCTGGAATCTGTCTCTTCCACTTAACGCAGTTAGAGGTCTTTGTGCTTAGGTTGTCGGTTTGACTTCTGGAAGAGTCTCTGTAGGGACTCGGAGCAACGCCTTCACTGAAGCATTGCTCATGACACTTCCTCCAAGATCTTTCTGCAACCTAAGAGCTAAAAGGCGTGATTTATTTGGGGGGAAAAATAATAACTGACTCTGAGCTCAAGTGATCAATGATATGTCACAGCTTATCTTTCCTTTTTTTTTTTGCGGTACGCGGGCCTCTCACTGTTGTGGCCTCTCCCGTTGCGGAGCACAGGCTCCGGACCCGCAGGCTCAGCGGCCGTGGCTCACGGGCCCAGCCGCTCCGCGGCATGTGGGATCTTCCCGGACCAGGGCACGAACCCGTGTCCCCTGCATCGGCAGGCGGACTCTCAACCACTGCGCCACCAGGGAAGCCCTATCTTTCCTTTAACAGCTGAACCTCAATGCATCGTATCCCTGTGACAGTCCCAATAACTGTGCCCCAATGAGCCAGATAGTCACACAGAAGTTTCAACAGCTCTGTGTGTGATTGCCAATGGGACTGAACTCTCCCTGAGACAATAGATTTTCTTGCATGTTCCCGAGGAAAGCTGTCTTCGGGGTACCCTGCTCTTTTGCAAGCCAGGTGGAGGTGGGGAGCAGAGGTGTCCTGTCATTCTCGGAAAATCTAAGTGACCTGGCATTTTGCCTTCTTTGGAGTCGTCATCTTGCCCTGATTCCAAATACTTATTTTAGTTCCTAAGATTCTGTGCAGGAAAGTGCAAAAGCTAAATAGGAACTTAATTTAAGGGAAGCCAATAAAAAAACATGCTTTATATAATATGCAAAAGACGTTCCTAAGCTCCAAAATGGCCCTTGGAGGTTATTTATTTTCTGTAAGTGAAATATTTCCACTCACAGATTACCATTCACTACCGCTGATGTTTATTCTTCCCCTTGAGAATTATTCTGGTTTGTTGCACATAGAATGTGTACATAGGAGACACCAAGCAAGGGTCTCAATTCACGCAGACTCCCCAAACTTCTACCAATGAAAACTTCCACCGACACAACACAAACAAAACCTACATTTTTCAAGGTGATATGTGCCTTCATTTTCTGCAAATTGCTTTGATGTCACAGCCGACATCCTTAAGGGGTTGAAGCAAAAATAGAGATAAACCAAGATTTTCTCCAAATTTAAGCTATCTCTTCTGACCAAATGGATTATTTTAGGTTGGTATGTGCAGTGTAATTAGTGCATATGGTCCAGCTGTGAAGAAATAGCTGAGGACTCCTAACTTATTATTAATTAGGCTCATTAAAATGCAAGTAAGAGAACGTTGCCTAGGTAAACAATACCTTCTGTCAGAAAGCCATTACTTGACAAGAGCTAGTCTCCCTAACTAAAGTCATCACTGATATTTCATGGATAGATTTTTTTAAGGCACCGGGGGTACCAGTTAACTACTTTTGACTGACATCAAGGACAGACGTGCAGAGCTGGAAGTAGCCGGTGGTACAGCACAGCAATACTTCTCACATCATTTCAGAATACGTCTGGGGGAGGTTAAAGGTTGACAGCCCAATGACAGGCCTTCTTCAACTGCCGTGGTGTCACAGCAGGAGCACGTCAGGAACGTTTCCTCGGCCCCTCTGAATTTCTTACATGTTCACATTTCTCTCCCTGTCTCCCAAGTAGGGAGGGATTGGCAGCTTCGTGACAAACACCTGGGAAAGAGAAATGTGCCTTATCCCTGTTAGGAACCAGGGCGGGTGATGAGGGGAAAAGACACCTGAGCTCAAGAGGGAAGGATCTCCTGATGCTGTGCCAGATTGGGGGGAAGAGGAAGCTGGACTAGCCCAGGGGGGACGTGACCCACCGGCCCTTTGCCCTTTATTTTTGGGCATCTTTCCAAGGGAGTGTATAGGTTCACTGTGGCCTCTGCCCCTTGGAAATGCGACTGCAGCCTGGTCACTCAGGAATTAGCTCAGCTAACTTGGTAGAGGCCTTCCCAGCCTGATGAGCGCTAGACCACAGGCCACACAAGATTTGAAACATGGACGTTGGGCTTGGAGAGCGCTCGGCTTCAGAGGCAGACACAGGTCTTAGGTATTATTATTCCCCAGGTCTAATCTTCTCTGTAGGGTTCTTTGTCTGAAAGCAACAGAAGCAGCGGTACACACGCCAGCAGATTCCTAGAGTTCTAGAAATGTTTCCCTGTCTTTAAAAGTCCATGCACGCATCAGTATAAATCACTACAGGGATGCAGGCTCTGGTCTAAATGAATCAAAAGAGGCTATTGACAGATGCTGAAATGAGTGTCTACCTTTAACGCCGGGTCAATTGATAAGTGTCTGACCTAGACTTTTGACTGACATGAAGAGCTGTCAGGAAGAAATCATCTTTGCCAGCAATGACGGTGAGGCAGGAGGAGAGGGGAGGGGAGAAAGGGAAACCCAGAGAAGGAACTCACTCCCTGGTCGACATATTTGCGTCCTGCCGGGTGCATCCCAGGCAACTGCGTGTCTGATGAGTACATCCAGCGCCTGTGCTGGATGAAGGATTGGAAGAATCCAGTTAAATCTGCATCCCATGAATGAAACTTGGAAGAAATTAAGGTTTGTCTCAGTCAAATAGAATACCCTCATAATATTATTTTACCTCCCTATGTCAAAATAACTCTAAGAAAAATATTAACTTGAAAGCAAAATTTTCCCATGTGATCATGTAGGAAAATTTGCAGCCTTGAACAGAAACATGCACTGGGATGTAAGACTGGTTCAGAAGCACCAGAGTCTGTGCTTCTCCTGTTTTAGCATTTGGGCGTATCACTTCTCCAAGAAGGAAGTTGTTCAGTGGACCCTCTTTATGAAATATCGTTTATTCTGTATTTTAATTCAACTAATATTGACAAAGTTTTACGTGCCTTCACATGTCCACCAACGGTAATTTTACTGCTCAGCTTTTCACTTTTGAGTTGTGATGCTGTGTGTCCTGACGGACAGCAGGTTTCAGTTGTTAAATCATGATGCTACCCGAACCCAGACCGTCATTTGCTTAGTGGCTTGTTGCCACTGCTCCTCCACAGAGATGTCTCTTCCGCAACCAGACCCTGTGCTCACCGTCTTTCTCACTGACTTTCGGTCCTCGTCACAATCCTGTGAGATCAGCATTGTTATCACTACTTTACAGACGAGGAGACTGTGGCTTAGAAGGGTGATGTAATTGGCCCAATGACACTTGTGTACTTGCTTTTTAATATATGGATACTAATTGTTTTTTGTGTGTGTGTGTGTGGTAAGCGGGCCTCTCACTGTTGTGGCCTCTCCCGCTGCGGAGCACAGGCTCCGGACGCGCAGGCTCAGCGGCCATGGCTCACGGGCCCAGCCGCTCCACGGCATGTGGGATCCTCCCGGACCGGGGCACGAACCCGCGTCCCCTGCATTAGACTCTCAACCACTGCGCCATGAGGGAAGCCCCATATACTAATTGTTTTTTAGGCTGGGGGTCGTGGGGGAGGACTTGCGTTTAGATTCTGCCATATGGCAAGAGGGGGCCATTCAAATATATAAATTGGGAGAATGACATGATCAAGTTTTTATTTCAGAGAGATTCTTCCAGTGGCAGTGTGGAGGCTGCCAGAGGATAATCCTGGAGAGAGAAAGACTAGTTAGGAGCTTAAGTGATGGAGGTGAGGCCTGGGGTTTGGAAAGGAGGGTTCTGGAAATTGTTATTAGCAAGGACTTTTCTACTTGCCCTGCCATGTTTTATCTCTTGAGTGTATTCTGATAGTCGACCCATAGCATACCTTTCATCTGCTCCCTATTTGAAAAGACCAGGAAACTAGAGTAGAAGCAACTATCAAGGCACTCAAACTCTGAGGGCCCGTGGAGGCAGATTCTCATGAAAACAACCCGGAAATGACAGAAGCAGAGTCAACCAAGGCTTCATTGCGTGCGTGTGTGTGTGTGTGTGTGTGTGTGAGCACTTGCACGCATGTCTGTGAGGGGGCAGATGATGGTGGGGAGGGAGTTGAGGAGGGCTCATTTCACTTTTCTCCCTTTATTTCAAGCCTTTGGTGATATGTGCACATTGGGAACACACACGTGAAATTATTTGTAAAATTCGCCAGAAGGAGAACTTTCAAGAAGAGGCATATAAAAGAACAAAGCTGGCATGGCCCCCCAGGGGTCCTTCATATTGTGAGCAACAGCTCAGACCAACCTGCAGACAGACAGGCTAGGAGGGAGGGGGCGTCCTGCTTCTACCTGTGCAAATCCTCAGTCCTCTGCTCTCTGTTTCTAAAATTAATATTCTAGGAAGGAAAGACCAAAATCATACCGTGCAGGAGGAGCACAATGACTAGGCCAGACCATCTGCAGGCTTGAAGGGGAGAGGGGATGCGGGATCCCTGGGACAGGGGGTTAGGGGTCACTAGAAGGGGACTGAGTCATGGCCGCTCCTTCACCCTGCTTCCTGTCCCACAGTTCTGACCTCTCGGGACTCAGCAGTGGGCTCCGTTGCCCTTGGCGTCCAGTTGGTGTCCCTCAACAGAGAGTCCTAGAACGAAGCCAGGGAAGGAGGAGAATGAGGCTACCATAAGAATTTTCCTGGTTCCCCATGAGTCATCTCTACAAAAGGTCACTGTTCCTCTCAAGGAGACCATCGCCATACGACTCTTCCAGGAGCGTCTCTCTTCCCTCATCCTTGTGAGACTAGAGGTGCTGACAGTACTGCTCCGGCTAACCCAGTATCTAGTGGTCCCACAACCCATCAAACTTCTGTGATTAATCTCCTTGTGAATATCCTTACTTGGGCAGGCATACCATCTGTCCCTTGCCTATTCAGGGCTCCGTGTTTACATCTCCTCCCTGTATCTCCCTCAGATTTACTCTATTTCCACAGATAGGTCTACAACACGGAGTAAGTTCTAGAGGTAAAAATGTCCACATGCTTCCCTCCAGTACCGCAGGCATCAGCAGAAGCCCAGATTTTCCTACTGTCCGAGAATGTAGTCCTAGGCAACCTTTCAGGTAGTGCCCACTAGCACTTTACACATATTGATATAATTTGATGTTACAATTCTTACAACACTCTTCTAAGATAGGCATTCTTTTCATCCCATTTTACGGATATGGAAACTGAGACAAAGGTTAATAACTTGCCAGTTAATGGCAGAAGTTGAAAGTGACCAGGGGTGATAGACCTGAGGTGCCCAGGCAAACTGGGCAGTCTGTGAATGTGGGAGGCTGGCATGACTTACAGGGCATTCCAAAGACATCTTGTATTTTTGGTTTTCCGGAATATAAGAGCTTTAAAATGTAAAACATCTATTCTACGTGAAACCTTAAGTCCATGATGGCATCAAGACTAGCTGTTACATGTATTTGCTGACTTGACATCTCCACTTGGCATGAAGATTAGACCCTTAGAGGTTCTAACCTCATTGTGACCTGAGGGAAACCCTACAGCACCTCCACTGCAAACTGTTCCTCCCACAATCCTCCCCCCTCGGTTAATGGAAATGCCCTGCTTCCAGTTGTTTAGGCCAGAAACCTGGGAATCAGCTTTGATCCCTCTACTTCTCTCACACTGCTCACTCGTCCTGTCTGGAAACGCTGTTGGCTGCCCATGGTGAACTGAACAGTGTGTCCCCCTGAATTCATGTCCATTGGGAACCACAGAATGTGACCTTATTTGGAAATAGGGTCTCTGTAGATATAATTCGTTAAGGATAGAGATGAGAGCACGTGGCATTAGGGTGGACCCTGAATCCAATGACTGGTCACCTTATGAGAAGAGGGGACACAGAGACACAGAAAAAGATGACGTGAAGATGGAGGCAGAGATTGGAGCTCTGTTGCCAGAGTCCTTATAGGAGCCCACACAGCCTACGAACTCTGGCCCCAGGGCCTCTTTGGTTTCCTCTCCTCCTACATTTCCCCTTTCTCGCTCTGCTCTGGCCACACTGGCCTCCGTACTCCTCCTCTGATATGTCAGGCCCATTCCCGCTTCTAGCTGCTTCCAGCCTCATCCAGCCTCTTGCACTGGCTGTGTCCTTTGCCCAGATGACTCTCCCGTCTGATATCCTCATGGCTCCTTCCTTCATTTCCCTTAAGCCTTTGCTCAGAGGTCACCTCCTCAACTGCTGTCAGTAACACCCCATGCCCCCTCCCACGCACACATTCCACACTTCCTTTCTCTCTTACTCTACTTCATCTCTACCCCCTCCCTTCCTGCAAAAGCAATCATCATCTTCTAAGGTACTCTAAAATGGAATTACTTATTGTGGATAATGTCTAGTGTCTGTCTGTCCCCGCCCTCCGCCCTCTGCACACTAGAACGGAAACTCCATCGGTGCCGACATCTTTATTTTGTGCATTGATACACCCTATGTACGTAGTAGGGTGCCCAGAACATAGAAGGCGCTCAAAAATATTTGTTGAATGAATAAATGAATGAAGGAAGGAGGGAAAGAGAACTAGTAGAGAAGGATGTTAGAGAGATGTCAGGGGCCGATTATCTAGAGGCTTTTAAACTCTGGAGAGGATTTAAATTTCACTTCAAGTGAGAGGAGTGAAGGCATCTAACCACGGTGAAGAATTTCATTCTTTCTCCACCTAGCTGTGGAGTTAATGTGATCCAGCTTTCCCAGCCTCTGAACAGGGTCATTTGAAGAACTGAGAATTTATTGATAGCATCTTAAAAGATCCTCATATGTGAACTTGCTTTATCTATCTACCTATCTATATCTATCATCTATCTCTCATCTATCTATCTACCTCTATCTATCACCTATCTATCTAACCATCTATCTATCCATCTATCTATATATCTATCTACCTATTCTATCTATCTATCTATCTATCTGTCTATCTGTCTACCTACCTATCTCCAAGAATTAGTGTATTTTTCCTCAGGGATGATAACTAGTTAATTAGTTTAAAAATATGAAAAGGAGATGACAAATTTAGGAATCAGTCAGAAGATTGGTAACCAAGCCCTCGTGACCGATGAGGAGACTCTTGCTTTATTTGTAATCAGAAGGTGCCAATGGTAGTTTAGGGAAAGGAGCAGTTAGCCTCTGCACTTCACCAGTGTTTGGCAGCCCTGTCTGGCTTCGGGGCCTGTGCAGCTCAGCAAATGTTATCATCATAAGACGATGCTCTATGTGGCCAAAGAAATGTTCAGTAACTGAGAATTGCTTCAACCTTGGCTGACATCTTTTGCTGTTTGTTCCTAAAATGTTTGTGCCTTTCTTCCCGAGGGGGGAAAATTAAAAGGCCTCATCAAACTTTCCTCGGAGCTAAAAAGGTCCATTTTCCTAGGAGCTAAAGTTACGTCTCCAGTGACATTTGTTACCGTTTTTCCCTTCTGTTTTCGGGCTGCAAGTTTGTTATCAAAATGCTTCCCTGACCTTCTCTTTCCCTCTCCATCACGCACTGACACATCTCGCCTAAATTTGCGTCTTGCATCACCTCAGGAAACTCATGGCTAATTTCATTATTTGGGAGAGAAAAATGCAAATGAAGCCAGACAGCTGGCGCTTTCCTCGCAGCTGAGAGTGATGGAGGGGCCGAGGCCCACCTCGTCAGAGGCCCTCACACCCTCCTACTCAGACAGGCCCCGGCGGAGGGAGAGCAGAGAGGCTGCTGGAACAGCAGGAACAGATGGCCAGGAGGGGAACAGGATGGAGAAGCCCAACTTGCTGGAGAGGCTGGGAAGAGGTGGCTTGTCAGTTGCCTGGGTGGTCAGATGGAGCACACAGGACGGTCCTTACACACTGCCACCTACTTAAGGGCAAACGGAGCCCAGGGTGCAGGCTAACAGCATCCTGTGCCAATGGCAACCGGTATTCCTCTGCTCTGGTCTACGGGGCTTGGCCTAGGTTTCATTTTCTGTGTCTGTGTTCTCAACATCGGCCTTTTCCCAAAAATGTGATAGAGATAAAGGGAAGGAAGGGGAGTGAAAGTCCATTTCTTTCACCCTGAATGAATCTCAGTCGGCAAACCCAAGTTTGCAAGATGCCCGCATTTTATTTTTCTATAACTGACCTTAGTTTTGTTTTCTGGTCATGCTCTCATGGAATGATGGAAACTTTATTTCATTCAATATTCTCCCTTTCTCTGGAGTTCACTGAAGTATGGGGCGACTTAGAATGTCCCAAGGGAGGGGCATTAGTCCTTGTGTCATGTGTCTGCATTGCTCTCCGTTGAGACATCCATCGTCCCCTTAAGCCCCTGGTCGCAGGTCCATACAGATTGCTGCTGAGGAGGCCTCCACTGGCTGCTTCATTTCTTCTTCTTTCTCCCAGGATCTTCTGGCACACACAGCCATCGGTCTAGTGTGCCAGGGCTGTGCCAGGCTGGGGAGTCTCCATGGGCTGTCTCTGGCTCTTGACACTCACATTCACAGGGATCATTCTGTTCCTGACTTTTTTCCTCAAGGGCACAAGTCAGGGGGCAGGTTCCACCAATATGTACACACCCTTCACTTTTCTGCTAAGTCTCCTTAGCGCATCTTCATCTACTCTGGGCCAGAAACCCAATTTGTGCTCCTCCTGTAGTTGCTCAAATGTTCAAGCAAGACCTGCACTCAAATAAGA
The DNA here is from genome assembly GCF_951394435.1 of Stenella coeruleoalba. Classification (NCBI taxonomy): domain Eukaryota; kingdom Metazoa; phylum Chordata; class Mammalia; order Artiodactyla; family Delphinidae; genus Stenella; species Stenella coeruleoalba. Next base: position 139,914,019 of record NC_137169.1, read on the forward strand.
AAACAAGAGGGCTTCCCTGGTGGCGCAGTGGTTGAGAGTCCGCCTGCCGATGCAGGGGACACGGGTTCGTGCCCCGGTCCGGGAAGATCCCACATGCCGCTGAGCGGCTGGGCCCGTGAGCCATGGCCGCTGAGCCTGCGCGTCCGGAGCCTGTGCTCCGCAACGGGAGAGGCCACAACAGTGAGAGGTCCACGTACCACAAAAAAAAAAGAAAGAAAACAAGAAAAAAAATCCCTAAAATAGAGTGGTTGGTATTTCAAAGATATTGACTTATCATACAAAAAAAGAAGAAAAGATGGGCATGGAGAATGGGGGCCACCAGCCAAGCCTAATTCAGGTCTCCTTGACCTATACGGTTAGCTAATGGGGTGTTTCAGGTTGGGTGAGGCTACCTTACTCACCCACAGTCTCTGGTACCATGTACTCTCTGAGAGGCCCCTCAGGCCTCATGTGGGATTTTAATGACGTTCTGGTCTGGGGAGCAGAATGGGATTCCTGGGCTCCAACTTATACCAGGATGGGTACCTAAAATCCTGAAAATCTTGAATGCAGCCCAAACTGCAGGGACCACGTGGTGGGGAAGTAGGGAGAGGGGAAGGGAGGAGGGGCTTGATGCATAGATTTAATCGTGGCCTTCCAATCATCCTGCTGATTACAGAAAGCCCAGAGAGGGCTTGCAGGGACACGTAATCATTCCTGTCCATTGCACTGAGCCTTTCCCAAAGCAAAGTAACACTTTTGCTTTGATTATCTTGCTTTGTACACAAAACACCTCTGTAAAATAGGGTTGTTTTAAAGGCCAGGAGCAAAACAAAAGTGTTATAAAATGGAAAAGGCCCAGGGCCAGTCCTTAATGGCTCAGCTGGGCTTCCTGGGTCTGCTTATTCCTGGGCTGGTCTCTCTCTGGTCTCCTCCCTCCCACCCCAAATCATGAGGCCCAGCAAATTTTCTTTTCTTCCTATTATGTTAGTGTGTACCGACCTCATTGTGTTGGCGTGATCATTTTAAAAAATTTTTATCTTATATTGGAGTATAGTTGATTAACAATATTGTGTTAGTTTCAGGTGTACAGCAAAGTGATTCAGTTAAACATATACACGTATCTATTCTTTTTCAAATTCTTTTCCCATTTACGTTATTACAGAATACAGAACAGGGTTCCCTGCCACTATACAGTATGGCCTTGTTGGTTATCTATTTTAAATATAACAGAGCACACAGGTTAATCTCAAACTCCCAATCTATCCCTTCCCCCCACCCCTCCCCCCTGGTAACCATAAGTTTGTTCTCTAAGTCTGAGTCAGTTTCTGTTTTGTAAGTTCGGTTGAGCGGCCCTAGGAAATTACAGATACTGTGATTGGACCCACACTTTCCCCATTTCTCCCACTCAAAGGAGCCTCTGAAAGAGCCCCACCAGCCAGGGAATCCCTGGAGCTCTGGGATCCAGTGATGACTTCAAAGTGGGCTTTCTGCCCTCTTGGCCAGGGCCTGGTGCCAGAGACTCTTGAAAGAGGGAAGATCCCAAGATTCTGCATATAAGTGATATCATGTGATATTTGTCTTTCTCTGTCTGACTGACTTCACTTAGTATGATCCTCTCCAGGTCCATCCATGTTGCTGCAAATGGCATTATTGCATTCTTTTTAATGGCTGAGTAATATTCCATTGTATATACGTACCACATCTTCTCTATCCATTCCTCTGTCGATAGACATTTAGGTTGCCTCTATGTCTTGGCTATTGTGAACAGTGCTGCAATGAACATTGGGGTGCATGTACCCTTTTGAACCATGTTTTCCTCCAGATATATGCCCAGGAGTGGGATTGCAGGATCATATGGTAGCTCTAGTTCTAGTTTTTTTAAGGAACCTCCATACTGTTCTCCATGGTGGCTGTATCAATTTACATTCCTACCGACTGTGTAGGAGAGTTCCCTTTTCTCCACACCCTCTCCAGCATTTAACTGGTGAGAAAGTCCTTCCTGGTCCCCAATCCCTGAGCCGTGGACACGAATGTACTACATCCATGCTGAGTCCTAAGGTGGCCTTAGTTCTTTCCGTCTGCTAAACACGCCTTGAGTGGCTCTGGTCTTTGAGAAACTGACCAGGCTGCTAGACATCAGCTCCATTCTGTCTTTTGTAAGAACTATGTAGAAATTACCCCATTACTTTAATCCTTTTGGAGCATACATAAAGTATAAATGGTGGCTGGTGTCTTTATATGCACACCGCAGTTTCTGCAAAATGATCTCCCACCCCCAAACGAAAGGCCTTTGGTCTCTATTAATCCTCAGAACATTCAGGGGGAAGGAGAAACCAAGGCACAACAGATGTCTGGGCTCAGGGGAAAAAAGCCAGAGCTTGCAAATTCAACAATCTGGCTTTAGATACCTTTTTGATTTTAAATACTTTCCCCTTTTTCGGCACAGCTCTTTGCCCTGTAGGCTAGAATGCACGTTGCCGTGAGTTACTGAATTACCATCGTCCTCTTTTCGAAGGTGGGGACAGTGAAATTCTGTAAGGTTAAGTCACTTGGACTCTCAGTCACGGTCCCCGGCCGCCAGCACTTCACATCAGGGCCCAGTCTCCGCTCAGTGGCTCTGCGCCTCCCTTTCAGGGAAAAGCAGCTGCGTGAAGTTCTGTAAATGCTGTAATAGAATTTGTTAAGCACTTCCACAGGAGTTTTAAAGTAAATGTCAGCCCTCATTGTAACAGTGAGCTAACTGCGTGTTAGCATTCTAGTCCTCATTTAATTCACTTTCCCAATACTGACGTTACCACAATGCCTGCAAGGGCGGCCGCGTTCCGTGAATTACCCGCCAGCTTCCCCCCCGCTGCACCCCTGGGTGGTTTGTGAAGTGTAGTTATCGCTTTCACGCTGCTGTCCCTGGGAGAATGGAGCAGTTGGTTTAAGGAGTAGTCAGATCCGCACGTTCAGGTCTCTGTAGTTGACCCCTCTTTGGCCTGAACACCCAAGGGTCCTCCCGCCTCCCTTGTCTGCTGCTGTCACCGTACCCAGAGCTTGGAGCACAGGCATCTGCTGATACTGTTACAAGTTGGACTGTGTTCCCCCAGCCGCGCCCCCCCCCCCCGCCCATTCATATGTTCAAATCTTAACCCCCAGTACCTCTCTTAGTGACCTTATTTGGAAATAGGATCATTACAGATGTCATTAGTGAAGATGGGTACATCCTGGAGTAGGGTGGACTCTTAATCCAATAAGACTGTTAGTGTCAGAAAAGGGGGAAATTTGGACCCAGAAACGATCACACGGGGAGAACACCGAGTAAAGAGCGGAGTTACGCTACCACGAGCTAAGGAACTCCCAGAACAAGGAGAAAAGCCTAGAATAGATCCTCCCCTAGAGCCTTCAGAGGGAGCGTGACCCTGATCTCACACTTCTAGCCTCCAGAACTGTGAGACAATACGTTTCTGTTGTCTAAGCAGCTCAGTTTATGGCGGCCCTAGGAAATTACAGATACTGTGATTGGACCCACACTTTCCCCATTTCTCCCACTCAAAGGAGCCTCTGAAAGAGCCCCACCAGCCAGGGAATCCCTGGAGCTCTGGGATCCAGTGATGACTTCAAAGTGGGCTTTCTGCCCTCTTGGCCAGGGCCTGGTGCCGGAGACTCTTGAAAGAGGGAAGATCCCAAAGTTCCTTGGTGGGGATCTAGGGAAGGGGGTGTTGGAGTAGCACAGTTTTAGCCAAATTGTATCTTCACTGGCCTACACTGGCCAGTATAGACTCTTAAGGCAGTGAGGGACTGGAAGGGATACCACGGCCATGCCCCCGTATCCCGGAGCCCCTGCACACTTCGACAAGGAGGCTCTGGTCTTCTTCCTGCAGAGTTTGCTCACCCCAAACCCCAAGTCCATCCCTCCCCACCCACCCCCCTTGGCAACCGCAAGTCTGTTCTCTATGTCTGTGAGTCTGTTTTTCTTTCATAGATATGTTCAGTTGTGTTGTATTTTACATTCCACATGTAAGAGATATCATGTGGTATTTGTCTTTCTCTTTCTGACTTACCTCACTCAGTATGACCATCTCTAGTTGCATCCATGTTGCTGCAAATGGCATTATTTCATTCTTTTTTATGACTGAGTTATTATTATCATCATCATCATCATATATGAGATAGGCATGATTTTCCCGCTCTAAAGATGAAGAAACTGAGGCTAGGGAAGGGGAAGCAACTTACTAAAGGTCACTGTAGGGCAAGTGACACCTGTAACCTCCTCCAGAGGAGGTGTCCCACTGCGTGGACAGCAAAGAATGCTTGCCACCAGGAAGAGCAGCCCCAGGATATCAACCCACCACCTGGGTTGCTGGGCTTGGGGTCCCCAGGAAAGACATGACTCACACAGGTGCTGGATGGAAAAACACTTCACAGAAGAGACAGAACGAGATCAGCTTCAACAGTGAGCACTGGTTCCCCCACGGCCATTGGGTCTTCCCCTGCAGCCAACATGGGCAATGGTCTGCAGACATCCCTCTTGTGCTGCAGGTGGAGGACCCTGTTCCCTCCCCACCAGGAACAGATAGAGCAGGGAGGTTGACCAGATGCCAAATGACACCCATGAGTAAGCAGAACACAGAAGTGAGCATCGAGTCTGGAACAGGGAAAGATATTCCCCAAACAAAGAGGTGTGGCCAGCTCAGGACCTGTGGGCTCTTTATCTCTTTGTAAGGAAATGTTCTGTGTCCAAGGCACATTCTTACGCAACAATGCAGGGGTCAAAAGACCACGTGCAGGTGAGTTCCTTTCCCATCAGTCAGGCAACTAGAAACTAACAGAACACAGACTTGAACTCAGATCATTTTTTCCAACCATTACATGTTGACTTCTTACTGTGTGCAAGACACCACGCTGGGCACTGCGAGTCTACAGAACTATTTTAGACACAGAAGTCAAGCTCTTCCTCAAAAAGCTTACAGTAATGGAGAAAATACATGTATATTCCCTGAATGTAACAGAAATTCTTTTATTATACTATCTCATCCTTTAAAGACATGTTCGGCGTATTCAGCATTGAGAATCTGCTATTTGCAGGAACGATGCCGGGTGCTGGGATACAATGGCTTAAAAGAGCATCCTTACCTATAGAGCCGATTGTGGATTCACAGTGCAGCAAGCAGGCAAGGGAGTAAGGAAGCAACACAGTTACGTGTGAAGCACTGCGCTGGGCCCAAGAGACGGCAACTGAAAAATTAAAAATCTGAACCCATAATCCTGCTTCTCACTGGACACACAGTCTAAAGTGAGACAGAATTGCCTAATTGCATTAGGCAATTCCAGAACCACGTACACCACGAGGCGGGGTGCGCCGGATGCTGCGGGGGGTGGGGGGGTGTAGGAAAGGGGCATCTTAAAATGAGGACCAGAAATGGCTACCTGGAGAAATGATGCTTGAGCTGAACTTGAAGGAAGCTAGGTTTCTCTCAGATGAAGAAGAGGAGAAAACATTTTTCTCAGGGGCAGGAAGGGTGTGTTCAGAAGTACATGGGCAGTAACCAGCCAAGTGTGTTCACAGTCCTGCAGAGAGTTTGGTGTGACTGTGACAGAAGCTCTGAGTGGGGAGCAGGCAGTGAGAACGCAGGTGGATCCTGAAAGCATGGGAGGGTGGAGAGAGGCACAGATCCTGAAAGGCCTATGCAGAAAGCTAACAGGACATAGACGCTCAGATAAAGTACTAGAGTTCTCCTGGGAACATTCAGACATGGTTCAAGGAGAAACAGAATCTGAAAAAAAAAAATGGGAATAATTTGGGTGGGTAGGGTGGAGGAGAGTGGACATTCTTTTTTTTTTTTTTTTTTTTTTTTTGTGGTACGCGGGCCTCTCACTGTTGTGGCCTCTCCCGTTGCGGAGCACAGGCTCCGGACGTGCAGGCTCAGCGGCCATGGCTCACGGGCCCAGCCGCTCCGCGGCATGTGGGATCTTCCCAGACCGGGACACGAACCCGCGTCCCCTGCATTGGTAGGCGGACTCTCAACCACTGCGCCACCAGGGAAGCCTGGAGAGTGGACATTCTAAGCAAGGGGACGCTTTGGCATAGCTGGGTGTAGGCAGTCACACGACCCCATGGGGGGAACGGGGGCACGGGGGTGTTCGGTGGAGCTCTGAGCCAGGTTATGCGCTAACACACTGTGACCTGCTGGGCACCAACCACAATGAACTACACATGATCCTCATGGAGGTACCCGGGGACGTCGGATCCCTGAGTAGACTTATAAATATGAAAGGTAACTTCAATGGCTACAGTTTGTTGTCCTGAGATGCCATTGAGAGTAAAAGGATAGGACTACATACAGCAGGACAAGAGGCTTAGGACAACCCTCGAAACTGGAATGGAGGGTCAATATATGAAGAAGCAAATAGATCAGATTAAATATTCACAGGGTGAAAGCCGGTGGAATTGGAGTGTTTGAGGAGCATATATTGATATAAGATGGACAAGAATTTTCTAAGGAGACACAGCTGGGTAGGTTTGGAGACATTATCAACTCCTAAATACACACACACATATAACACAAACACATTCATTTACATGTATATGTAGGGAGATAGCTAAATAGATACATGTACACACACAGATGACTGTCATGGAAACAGTGCTGGCTTTGCCACATGAGATTTAGTCTTGTTTTTTTTTTTTTTTTTCCAATTAACTAAAGGCAGTTAAAGGCTTTAGGATCATGCCTATCTGAGTTTGCATATGAGTTTTACCATTTAGGATTTTGACTGGATTATTTAACTTCTCTGAGTCTCAGTTTCCTTATCTATAAAATGGCGCTAATAATATTTACTTCCAAGGATTGTTGTGAGGGTTAGATGTGTCCGTTGTCTGGTACACGGTAAAACCTTCAGTAAGTCATATTTTATGTACCCTTTTGAATACTTTCTGTATGTATGTATTATTGGCTGTAAGTATAGCACATACTCAATACAGAAATGACCATGATCTATACATGGGCAAATCTGACTGAGTTTACCTGGAATTATCATATCAAGTTTCCTGCCATGAAAGCGGAATAGGGAGTTCAAGACACCGGTTGAATTCAGTTATAGAAAAAATATATATCTTGTCCCATAGCAGCTGTGGGGACTCGAATTTGTACTTACCACACTTCATTGTCTTTCTGATGTGCTGACCCTTCAAAACTTCAATCTTCTAAATTCTCTCCCTCTAGTTCCAGGCTGCTGAGCCCTGGGGAAAAAAGCACACGCAATGAAGGAATTTGGAGAGCTGGGAGGTGAGAAAAGTGGGCTTTGAGATCTGCCTTCCTTTGATAAGCAGGTTTAGAAAGAGGGGCAGTAAAATAGAACTAATAGTTGTATGGAAGGTTATAGTTCACAAAGAAGGCATTTTTATCACACTCAACTTTCACAATAATCTGGGAGGGAGCTAGACATCCCTGTCTGCTATTGACCAAGTGCAATCAGCCTATCAGCAACAGAGCCTAGACTTGCCACCACTTTTCTGACTCTAAATCTCACATCCTTTCCATTCTCCTGCGCTCAGGATTCTTCCTTGGTGTCCGAAGGTTGCCTTTGGTTGATGCAAGTGTCCTCTGGCTCATTTGGTGAAAGGTTAGCTTTCACCTTCCGAATCCCATTTCATCTTAGGACCATTGCTCCCATTTTACAGATGAGCAAACTGAGATTCACTCAGTTCAGGGTCACTGACTGTTAAGATATTGAGCCTGGGCTGAAAGCAGTTTTGCTGCTTCATGATTCGGTGACCTAGCCATTGTATCCTGCTAAGAGTAAGCTGTAGTAAGTAGCACATTATTAATGTTATGTTTTTAGAGAAGCAAAATACTGCCTTATTCATGGGGGAAAAATGAATGACTAGTTGAACTTTCTTCCTTAGATTTTTATAAGTGTCACAGATACATCATAATACAAAACAGAGTTCTATTTGATTAGATTCCCCTTTCCTTTCAATGAGCTTCAGTAAAATTACATATTTTAGTCTGAAAAATTGAGACATACAGATGTAATTTCTGTGAAAACGCCTGAAGTAAGTGAGGCATTACTTTCTAAGCAGAAACTGCTTCATGTCAAATGCTTATTATTGTTAAAGAAACCAATTTTTACATATTAACTTGGAAATCAGCGGCAGATTTGTCAGTTGGTTTTTTAAATCATTTCTCCCTGGTTTCCTTCTCCTCTTTTGATCATTTTGCTGCACTTGCAGTTTGATATCTCACTTCTGGCTCTCCTGTCTGCAAACTATGTTTAGTGCAAAGCTCTGCAGAAAAAAAAAAATCTCTTATTTGACCATGAACTTTCGATGATCTAGTTAGCGTTACTGTCAAGCTTCCCGCGGTCTTTTTGAAAAGCAGGACTTGTCCGTGCTGCCCTCTGGCCAACTTCAGTGGGACTAAAGCGCTAGCAAGAGCCATCAAACTGCCTGACGGCTTGTCACCAGCGAGGCTCGATTAATTTACACACATTTTCCACTGTTTGGCATCTACCATTATAACTCTTTTCTCTTCCAAGCAGCTCGTGTTTGCATTTAACACTTGGGTTAATTTTCATCAGAGTTTAAATTTAGCCATCAGTTATTTCAGGGGAGCTGTCAGCCAACATATGGAGAGAGGAGGAAAAAAAAATCCTTCTGAATTTATAATAAAGTGGAATCTGTTGAATGTGAAACAAAAACCAACTGCAATATAGGGAGGCCCCGGTGGGGAGAGCGGGGTCAACGAAGAATTGCCGAGTGGATTAGCTGTTCTATTCACCGGAGCCGCATCTGGGCACCACTGAGCTTCTTGATATATCAAAAAATGATGGAAAGACACAGTTCAATTTGTCCCCCTTTTATAAAGGATAATTAACCTGTCAGTCTTGCTACTTTAACAACTTCATTAAATGGGAGGCGAACTGGGTGCTGAGAAGTCTTGCCTTTATCCAGGAGGAACACAGGGCACTTGTATAAATGGGGGAAGAGGAAGGAAAACACATACATGCGCACCCCGATAATACCGTCTAGTTCCTGAAAAATGGAACATGCTTCTTCCAATTATGTAATCATCCCGCCTTGACTCTGACCTGCTCAAAGTAGTTTTCTTAACTTGGAAGGCAGTGGAAATAATGTCACAGCCCAACTAGGCCAGAGAAGCACACCATTTCAAAATTGAGGTTATGGGGTTTCAGATGTTATTGGGCCAAACTATTTAAGACCTAAAGTGATGGCTACTAAAGGTGAACAGCATTTCACAAGCAATAAAAGGAAATGAAAACAGAGCTCCCTCAGTCCTCAACACCACCGCATCCCCCCGCCACCCCACAATGGCTGCCGGCATCTGTACCTTAGCAATAAATCCTTTCTTTACTACTATAAAGATTCTAAACTTTAAAATGCATTCATTCAAGGAAAAAAAGAACACTTACATCATTTTAGTGTTTGGAACCATCAGTAATCTTAACTCTTTTTTAAAGCTAACATCCTGAATATTTCAAGTAACTGAAATAGTACTGTAGTTTAAGATTGTCATCTCCTTTTTTAGAAATTCTACTCTGTATAAATAAGTATAAGGCACAGTAATAATAAAAGTTAATTGTAAAATATTTTTCAAATTTTATTCAAATCAAAATTATGTTATTTCCACTTGAAAAGGCAATTGTTTTATGAAGTTGGTAATTCTGTTCTGCAATATCACATTGAATGATCGCAAAATAATAATTTATCACAAAATAATCATACAAAATTTCAATTAGCTATAGTTAGTAAGGGTAAAATTTAACATGCTTCTCTTGTGAGTACAGTCAGGAATTCTAGAAGTGATCATGTGATCCAAGAAAGGAACTATTTTATATTTAAAAAACAATTGGAATGATTAAAAATACAGACCAGGTTTTATCTCTTCAATTTCTCTTTTGTTAATTTTTTGCATGAGATTTAAAAAAATTTTGTAAGGCTAATATTACCCCTTTAAAGTTTATAGTTCCAAACTATAAATTTTAATTTATATGATTTTTTATTTTAAATTCATTTATGATGTTTCAGTTTTAATAATTTGTGAATATACCAGGAAGGCAAAAAGAAAATCATACCATCTTTTAGTACAATAGGTACCATTTAGATGAAAAATCTTTCAACTTTATGAGCGATCCTTTGATGAGAGAGTGACAGTGTTATTCATGAAAATACTTGCATGCTTCATTTGATGGAGACATCAGAATTCACCTATTTTTATCTTATTTGAAACAAGATTTGGTACAGCTCCTAGAAGAGTTAAATAACTACAACAGCTATGTGATTAATATTTAAAACATAGCTATTCTTTTTCATACTTTTCATAACGAAAGTAGCCTAATTTCATAGAAACAATCATAAAAACAAAAACAAGCAAAAATAGAGATAACCCTTCTGAAGACCAACGGCATTCAGAGGTTTTCAGAGCACATTTGGTTTTATCATATCAATTATAGGATTTCTATTTACTTCACCTAGCTAAGGATTGTATTTATCATAAAGAAGACAATTCATTTTTGTCAGTTTTTGGAAAGAGAGCTTGTCCTCACTCATCCCCAAAGTGACTTTCTCCTGTTCCTGAACTTGCCTGTCTCTCTCGTTAGACAATAATTAAGATGATACAGTTTGTATGGTTCCGACTCAGACCTCTGTCTGCACGCATTTGCAGACGAGAGTTAAAAGCTTTATCAGCCCTTCCCCCATAGTATTGTAAAAAGGGGACCTGTGATTCAGAGTGGCAAATGTTCTTGCCACTGGTGCTTTTCCAAGTTGTACATGATCTCAAAAACCATGGTGGTGGACATGCGACACCATGAGTGCTTTTCTGCCACAATGACACTGCACCTTTTTCTAGATAGTACTTGGCATGTTTGCTTGCCGTGTCTTTTAGAGGAAAGACCCAAGGGCCGTTGAGATTAGCAGGCACCTCGGCCGTGTCACCCTCTCCAGCTGGTCTGGCACCAGGGGCACTGCCGACTGAAAAGGAAATGACTCTGATTCCGTCTGCACTAATACTGGGAGACTGGAAATGTTAAGGAAAGCGGCATCAGTCAGAGTCTATTGGACATTCGCTATATATAAATGAAAGGCAACAGGGAGAAGGGAGAAGGTTTTCTGAGATTAAATACTACTTTAGGGTCCAGAGGCAGGTTCATTTGACTGTGGCTCTGCAAGAAGTTATAGAATGACCCAAAGCTTAATTATAGGAAACAAGTGACTCCACTTACCCAAATAAAATATTCCAAATGGTAAACATGACCACCTGATGTCAATGTGCGTTTGCCAGGCAATAGGCTTTCATAATTTGAGACTTTCACATCCAATTGGATCAAACTTTGTTCTGAATGAAGAAAATGTTTTAATTCAGCTGTGTGCATCCTTTTCGTTTCTTCTTCAAAGACAACAAAGCGCTGTTAATTTTAGAGAGAAGAGACCCAGCCAAAAGCTAAAATGAGCAACTTGTACCACCAAATAAACATGGGAAGAAGCTCAATTTCCTATTGTAACAAAATGTTTCAATTGCCTCAGATTTAATCACTGTAATTTAGTCATTTTGTGAATGTAGGTCAGCCATTTGTTGGCAGAGATGTTTTTTATTTAAAGGGCATTTTTTTTCACTAATAACCTTCAAATTTGCAGTCAGTTTATTCCAAAGAAGTGCAAAATTATCAAGAAACATATATATAATTAGGTCTCCTTATATGCAGCAGGAGGAAAACCATCTACAAAGAGTTCTCTGAGCCTGATTTTAAGATCAGGTCCTCTCACTCTGTGCCTGCATTAGTACTTGAGAATGAAGTGGTGGTTATAACAGAAATGACTTAGGTGTTTGCAGCAACTGTGAAAATCTGTTATCTTCATTCCAAGATTTTCTTTCTCTTATGTTATCACTAGACTATGTCATAAAAATTACCTCAGATACTACCACCACCACCACAAGTTTTAAAAAGTTGAAGTGTAGTTGCTGTAGAGTATTGTATAAGTTACAGGTGTATTGTATAGTGATTCACAATTTTTAAAGTCTGTGCTCCATTTATAGTTATAATATATTGGCTATGTTCCCCATGTTGCACAATATGTCCTTATAGCTTATTTTATACGTGATAGTTTGTATCTCCTTTTCTAGGGCTCGTTTCTATAAATTTCTCGGGTTTTTTTAAGATTTATTTATTTATTATCTATCTATTTCCTTATTTAATTTATTTTTGGCTGCATCGGGTCTTCTTTGCAGCACACAGGTTTATCTCTAGTTGTGGCATGCAGGTTTTCTCTTCTCTAGTGGAGGTGCGTGGGCTCAGTAGTTGTGGTGTGTGGGCTTAGGTGCCCTGCAGCATGTGGGATCTTAGCTCCCTGACCAGGGATTGAACCCGCATCCCCTGCATTGTAAGGCGGATTCTTTGCCACTGGACCACCAGGGAAGTCCCCTAAATTTCTCATTTTTATAAGTGTTTCCCAGCTCAGTATCTGTTAGCTAACCCTTTATCTTTGTTAATGGGGTATCTTTGTTAATTGAATGGGGTATCTTTGTTAATTGAATGTTCTAGATAAATAAGCACTGCTGTCCCCATATTTTCTCTCATGAGCTCATTACCTAGGTCCTGTGAGGCCACCACTTATCAGTGAAGCCCTAGTGACTTCCCTCCCCTGATTCCGTAACAAGTAAAGATCACTCACTGTATATTCAAATACACACTTCCTCCTGCTAGTTTAGTATCTCTCAGTACGGACTTGTCTCAGTTCCCCAGGCAAGCTTTCTAAAACACTTTCCAGTCCCTGCAATGTAGCAGGCTCCCGGATAGGCACGGAGGTGACCACTCCATATGACCCTCACAAGCATGGGGAAAGCAAGATGGTACCCATTTTACAAATAAAGAATGAACTGACGCTCAGAGACGTGGAATAACTCGCTTATGGTGACCTAATCATACAGTGACGAAATCAGGATTTGAAGTCAGGGCTTTTAAATTTCATATCCCATTATACTTCTGCCTCACAAGTCCATGTACGTGTCTTGAACCCAGCGCAATAAATGATTCCCCTCTCTATCACCTCAGAGTGAACATGGCATGGTGCCACGTTCATGGGAAGTACCCACTAAATACCTTGTTATTCCATAATTCCCTGGCATTCTTCAGGTAGATGACGAGTCCATGCAAAACCCAACCACTTCTTCTTAATCATCCATTCACCTGCCTGTCCCCTGAATGAGGCTTCCTCTTATCTTACTCTTGTTCACAGCCCCCGTGTCTGACACACTGTTTTCTCTCAGTAATCAAGGGATGCCAGATAGGGGTGGTACCCAGAGAGGAGGGCAAATGTAGCTAACAGGAGAGAGGATAAGCCCCCTCGGTGGTATTTGGAAAGATGAAAGTTGGTAGAAAACTCCTGACATTATCGTTAAGTTTTCCACTTAAGACATAGAGACTTTTAAAAAATAACCTTTGTGCTAGACCATAATTGTAGACGTAAATGGTCATGAGATCAGGTAGACTCTATGCAGACATCCAAAAAGCCCCTAAGAGTACTTTTGTCTGTTTGTTTTTACTGAGCCACTGATATTAACCTGCTTTGTGGTCAATTATACCTCTCCTTAAAGATGTTTTTGGAGGCTGCTTTCCAGTTTAGCAACACATGTACGTTCTATTTGTTGTTGAATCAGGCACTGGAAGTCCCACCAGATGTGACTATGTACCTGCCTTTCCCTTTGCATATGGATATATAGTGATCCATGTTCAGAGCAGCAGTAAGACAGACAGAACTTGTTCTTATGGGTTGAATTGTGTCCCCCCCGCCCCCGCCAAATATGTTGAAGTCGAAATCCTCAGTATCTGTCAATGTGATCTCATTTGGAAATTGGGTCATTGCAGATGTAGTCAGGTGAAGATGACATAGAAAACAAACTTATGGTTACCAAAGGGAAAAGGGGTGGGGCAGGGAGGGATAAATTAGGAGTTTGGGATCAACAGATACACACTACTGTATATAAAATAGATAAACAACAAGGACCTACCGTATAGCACAGGGCACTATATTCAATATCTTGGAATAACCTATAATGGAAAAGAACCTGAAAAAGAAGATTATGTATATGTGTGTGTGTGTATATATGTGCACAGACATCTGAATCACTTTGCTGTATACTTAAAACTAACACAACATTGTAAAACAACTGTACTTCAATAAAAATGTAGCAAAAACTTATATATATATATATATATATATATATATATATATATATATATATATATGGTATCCTAAAATACTATAGAATTACAAGAAAAAACATTTAAAATGGTTTAGGCTAATTTGGAGTTAATTCTACAATAAACTTATATAATACTATCCTAAATAAAAGATGAGGTCATTAGGGTGGGCCCTAATCCCATATGACTTGTATCCTTAACAAGGGGGAAATTTGAACAGAGAGACAAACACATGTAGGAGAATGCCACGTGAAGATGAAGGGCAGAGGTCAGGGTGATGCCTCTACAAGCTAAGGAAACGCCAAAGATTGCCACCAGAAGCTAAGGGAGAGGCATGGACAGAGTCCTCTTCGAAAGCCCACAGAAGGAGCCAACCCTGCTTACCTCTTGATCTCAAACTTTTAGCCTCCGGAACTGTGAGATAATAAATTTCTGATGTTCAAGCCACCCAGTTTGTGGGTTCTTTGTTATAACAGCCTTAGGAAATGAATACACTTGCCTTCCACTAAGATTTCTAGACAATGGCCTTTAATTAGATGGTTTCTGTGTCTACTTAAAATGAAAAGGGTTAGAGAAACAAAAATGTAATGACGCCTTTCATGTTTGTTTTACTCTTTGACCCGAAGATACATATGTCTGGGTCATTTTACACAAATGTTATAAGGAAAACATATTAATTTCAGAGTACTTAAGAAAAAGTCATTTTTGCTGTATCTTTTAAGTACTATGCAAATAAACTGTATGCTAACAATAGTACAGGACTGACTATTTTACTAGAGATGATTCAAGATATAATCCTTTATTGCACAGGAGAATAAAGAGAAAATACAAGTGTGCTTGCTGGGTGGCGTTAGGGTTTCTGGAAAGACGTGGAGGGCAGGGAACTAAGGGGAGGCTATGGAGGCTGAAAGACCAATCGAAAAATTAATTAAAATGTAGTTTTTTGCCATCACACTATTTCCTAATATCCCTTAAAGTCACTGGATGAAAGTCTGGACATATCTAAGCCCACACTTAGGAATTAATGCCTCTTCTAATCATATCACTGGTTTGACTGCCTTCAGACCTTTTGAATGAATTAAATTCATTTGCTGGGATATTTATTCTCTGATTTAAAAAATAAAAAGACCTCCTGGCTCTGAGAACCCGCTGCTCATTTTGATGGTCCTTTTCTTAAAAATGCTTTCTGATAGGTAATTTCCCTCCTTCCAAGCTTGAGTAATGTTTATATATTTTAAAACCAAGTCTGTTTTCTGAAGTGTAATGTCAGATCCTTACTGGTCGGTGCTCTTTATTTAAGCTATAAAACTATGTAATAAACACTCATTATAACCAGGGCCTCTGGTGCTCTGTTGCTACCTGGACAGATCTGAGTCTCAGGCAGTCTTGATTGTACCAAACTGTTGTGCTGTGTTCAGCTGTGCCATGTTTGGTTGGTTATAAGGACAACCACCCTCAGTTTCCAATATATCGAGCCACTCTTCTTTCTCAATACTTTAAAACATGGCCCCTTAGCCTCAGCTAAATCCCTCTCCCCACCCCCAAGTATTCACTGATTTCACTCCATTTATTCCTATCTTTGTATATTCACTTAGGGCTGTGCCTTTGTTCAAACGCACAGATCAACGACTCCTTCCATATTTTATAAAAATCAATCCAAAATTCCTGAAGGTGAACCCAAGCCTCTTTGTCTCCCCCTTTCTTCTCTAGAGATGTCAAATGTTTGACAGGGTCCATGACCGCATGAGAAAGGGATGCTTCCCTGATTTACCCCACTCTTGTTCTTTTCCCTGGCTAGAATGCCCTCAGTCCTTAATGTTTTCTACAATTGTTTCTCCCAGTTTCAGGGAGGTCTACCTTCTTTCCCCAATCAGATTATAAACCACTAGAGGGCATGGAACAGGTCCTTCTCTTCATCTGAGTTCCTTATAGAGCTAATAGAGCTGCCCCTGCTTCAGTATTCAATGAATGCCTGAAAAAGAATATTGGATTAAATTAACTGAATTCTAAAGTTTTCACCAACACAGAAAGCATGTCTATAGTATTTCTGCTTTCACGGCAAAAGTAGGAGATGGTAAAGTCAATTTTGTTGGCTATTCTTGACAGGATAATCATGATGACGTGGATGTTGACATCAGCCATGTGCTCTCACTCTGGTTTCTAATGCAGTCCACTCCTCTGGACTTGGGGCTGGTAATAAATACTTCGCCTTTGACACAAAGCATTTAGCAAAGGAGCTTCAGCTTAGAAACTAGGAAGATCCAAAGGGTTGAAAATAGAGTCTCTACTGTAAACCTTGTCTAATTATGGGCACCTAATAGGTACTTAATGAATGTTAACAATACATGGACGAATAGAAGGCTAGAACCTCCACCAATGACAATTGCACAGACCAAGTACCATTCCTTTTCAGTAAGCCAAAGATTCTTATTTTTTTCTAATATTTTTGTATTCTTGAAAAAAGAAGATAGATAATTACATTGCCTTCAAACAGCCCTCTGAAATATGACTTGGAGAGCTTCAGCAATTTTCTTTAATATCCTAAGCTGAATCCATTTGCCCCTTTTAGAAAGAGACATTAAAATACAACCACTTGAACAGACAACACAGAGCACTCTCGTCTCTGAATGCTTCTCTGCCTTTGCACGGTTCTCTGACATAACAAGCTCTTCACTCTCCCCTTTGCTGACAAATGGGTGATAAAGTGACATCTCTCTAGTGATTCAATATGTATGCAGTTCACGGTGTCGAATCCATGTGTTCTGTGTATTTGGGTCGGGGGGTGTCCATTGACCCAATTGGCATAAGTTGACTGTTAGTTTCTGGTGGTCTTTTAAAAGCCCTCTACTTAATGTTCTGTGTTTTCTCATCACCAACTTTGTCTTTCCTTATTATTTTCCAATTTGGAAAAGAAAATTCTACATATTTAGGGAGCAGCTGCAACACATGTCTTATTCATCACATGCCACCATTCTGTTTCTCAAGAAGTCTGACTGCAAATTTCAGTGATCACATAGGTAATGGGGCATTTGGGATTTCTGGAATAAAACTAGCTGCGTCCCCATAACCCATATCCCCAGATCTCCTCAGCATTCTGATATTATATTCGGTTTGCTCTAATCCAGATGGTTTTAGCTGTAGTTCCTTCATGTGTTTCCTGGGTTCACCCTGACCTTGCCTGAGGGACTCCCCCACAGCCTCAAAGGCAGAAAGAAGGCACTTTTCCCCCCAGAAAACTCTAAAGAAGCTGATTCTTCTCCCGAACTTATTAAGGGGCAGAAATAATGGAACAAAGTTGACTGCTTAATATCCATTTTTAACACAGTTCTGGAAAGCAATCACTTCACACACACACACACACACACACACACACACACGATAACTTAGGTGAGTTTACAAATTCTTTAAATCAAGATACTCTTTCACTTTTTTCCCTGACACTCACGGTAAGCCTTCTGACACTTACACGGACCAGCATCTCCTTTCCGGGGGGGGGCGGGAAAGAGACAGTGGCTCCTCTCTTTAATACAGGGGAGCCAAGGAAATGCACCTGTAGTGGAGAATGAATATTCTAATGCTTCCGAACCTTTTGGTGAAGGTGAAGGGGGCTTGTTGAAAACATTGCTGTGAGCAGATGGACCCCTGAAACCATCTGCTATGAAGCAACTAAATGTTCAATGATGCATTACAGAATTATTTAGCTCTCAAAGATCCTGAAACTAGTTAGTAATGATGGCATCTGTACCGAGAGCAAACAACCTATTTATATATGATCTATTACTTCATAAACTGTTTGGAGACCCTCCCTTCTTAAAGAAGCAGCAGTCTTCTTGATGGCAAGGTATAAAATTGTTACTGAAAAAGTCGTAAATTATAATCTTAAAATTAACATCCATTTTCCTCCTTTAGGTTAAGTCAACATTTTGCTGAACCCAATTTTTTCTCATTCCTCTTTAAAAGTAGAGCTGACTGAGATTATTTGATACCACTTAAAAGGAAACAAAGTGTGTTTTCATTTCTACAAATCATAACCACTAGATATTTTAATATCTATATAAATGCATCATCTTTTCCAAAATTTCTATTGTAAAAATATGTACCTTTTATTTAAAAAACTAGACAAATAAAAATAGAAAAAAGAAGATATTTATCAAAGGCAATCACTATTAATACTTTTGGTGTATTTTCTTCAGCTCTTTTTCCGTACTTAGTTTGAAAACAAACAACTAAATTTAGTTCCATAATCCTTCAAAAGTATGTGTCTTCTCCCAGAGACCTGGTTTTGTGATACAGGATTTAACAGCATATTCTCTTTATTCATGGTCTCATGAAAATACATAAAATTCAAACTGGTTTATTCACATAATAGAATACTATTCACAATAAAACGGAACAAACTCATAATATACACAACGACATGGATGAAGCTCAAATACCTTATGCTAACTAAAAAAAAGCCAGACCAAAAAGGCTACCTGCAGTGCAGTTGCATTTATATGACATTCTGGAAAAGGCAAAACGGTAGAACGAAGAGCAGATCAGTGGTTGCCAGGGGTTAAAGATGAGGAAAGGATTTGACGAGAAAGAGAAAGCATGAGGGATTTTTTTTGAGGGATGGTAGAATTGTTCTGTATTTTGCTTGAGGTAGGGGTTACATGCCTGTATGCATTTGCCAAATGCATAAAACTGCACACCGTAAAGAAGAGATCTGACTTTATGTGCATTAAAAAAGAAATGTTCAAAATATTATTCAGAGGAGTATACACCATAGAAGTCATCAGGTCTCAGCTGTACACTTGCTTAAGAAAATGGATTTTTTCGTTCAACGATGATTTATTGAGTGCTACCGTATTGCAGGCACTGGTAGGTTCTGAAGGCAGAGCAGTGAATAGACAAAACACCTTCATTCCTGGAGCTTGTATCCTAGTGGGGAAGGACAGTAAGCAAAATAACTTATATTGGATCATGGTGAGTGCTTTAGAGAAAAGTGAAGCAGAGAAGAGAAAGCAAGAAGAGGCCGTCTCTGAGAGGGTAACATTTGAACAGAGTCTTGGAGGAGATGAGAGGATGACCACGTGGCTATGTGGGAGAACACTAATGAAGTGCCCCAAGGTCCCGAAAAAGAGTTGTGCTTGGTGCAATCCAAGGAGAGACGGGATGGCTGGCTTGAAGGGCTGGGAGGGAGAGCAGCGGGAGATGAGGTCAGAGGGGTAAGGGGGAGCTAGTGAGGATTCTAGATGAATGTAAAGATTTGGCTTTACTCTGCATGAGGAGTGCTATCGGAGATTTTCGAGTAGGGGGGCACTATGATCTTAACTGACACTGAAATATGTAATAGGGAAGAACAAATCTGACTCCACGTTGGCTCTATTTCTTTTACTTTAACCTTTGTATTCTATTGTTTTTGCTACAAGTTAAGAATGTTGCCTCCCGGTGGTCCAGTGGTTAAGACTTCACCTTCCAATGCAGGGGGTGAAGGTTTGATCCCTGGTTGGGAGCTAAGATCCCACATGCCTCCTGGCCAAAAAACCAAAACATAAATAAACAGAAGCAATATTGTAACAAATTCAATAAAGACAAAAAATTTTTTTAAATAGTATGTTGCCTTTAGCCTAAAATATACATGAGAGCCCATTCTCAAGGCTCTGACCTGTAAAGGTACAGCAGTCTTCCATTCATACAGAGATAAAAAGTTGCAGAACAGAGAATAACATGTCTTGTTTACAAGGTATACAAGAACATCATGACCAGACCTACATGGACAGCTGCGAGAACAAAGGATTCTGACACCAAGAAGTTTGCAACAGCTAACCACACCCCCTCCCCTTTTAGTACAAAAGAAGCCTGAATTCTAACAAGGGGAGGATGATTCTTTGGGACACTAGTCCACCTTCTTCTCAGTCTGCTGGTTTTCTGAATAAAGTCGTTATTCCTGTTGAGTTCCTCAACAACTCGTCTCTTGATTTATTGGCCTGTCGTGCAGTGAGCAGTATGAGCTTGGGACTCAGTAACAAAAAAGAGATCAGTCTGGCTGCTTGTGAAAATAGAATGTATGGATTGGGTGGGGATGGGTGGGTGGAACAAAAGAGGGAAACCAATCAGGAGATGAGTACAATCCATGAAGAGACAGGGTGGCTTTGGACTGAGGTGGTAGTGGTAGAGTTGATGAAGAGTGATTGGATTCGAGATACATCTGGAATTAAAGGTAATAGAATTTCATCACACAAGGGATGTAGAGTGTGACAAAAAGAGAGACATCAAGGATGACTCAAGGTTGGATTGATGTTAACTATACATTATATGTTATATATTATGTGTTAACTATTGACGGATTTGCTGTTAACTATAGTGAGGAAGTCTGTAGGAAGAACAGGTTTGGAAGAGAAAATTATGAGTTCAAAACATGAGTTTGTTTTTGAATTTGTTGCATTTGAAATGTCGACTTCCAAGAGGAGATGTCTGGTAAATAGTTTGATATATGAGTTTGGAGTTCAGGGGAGATATCCAAGGAGGAGATATGAATGTGGATGTTGTTAGTATATATAGATGGTATTTTAAGTCATGGGACCCATTCAAATCATTCTCCCAAACAAAGGAGTGGCAGGCACCCTTGCAAAACAGAACACAGGTCTAAGCTTCCACATACTTCCCCCCAACCCCCTGGAAATCTCAACAAGAAGCATGAAGTCAACTTTTCCAAACATTTAACCTGAAAGTGAGAAATCAGCCTTGAAATGATAGCAGTGGAAGCTTCTTCTTCTCCTTTCATATCCTGCTTCCTGAGATGTTCCCTGTGTAATAATCCCTGTTATGCAAATATCCCGTATTAACAGCATCAAAGGGTTGCAAATACCCAGTAGTGACTATATTGTGAGGTCACCTAGGAATTTGCAGCTTCTATATGCGATATATATATATATCTATATATCTATATATCTATATCTATATATATATATATATAGAAGGGATGTTTGATTTCAGACAGTTTTTCATTAAAATCATTTTCATTTGCTTAGGTATAGGATTATTTAGAAGTAAAAATGTACCAAGAGCTTGGAATAGGCATATAAACAAAATTTTTCTGTGTAACTATGTATAAAGTGTACATTCACACAAATGGTATATGTAAATGAGAAAAACAGGCTTTTACTTCCGAATCAGTAGTTAACAAGAGCTTTTTATATTTAATTCATTTTTATAAATTAAGTATGTTTATAAAACTAGATTTTTAAATCATTAATTTTATGTATATCACCGCAAAATAATATTCTGGAGAGAGTATTAATCTGTGTCAACATTTTCAGTATTAATCTGAAAAACATGGGAAATACTCTTTGTTGAATTAATTAATGATTTTAATTTCTGCCTCTCCTGAGCTTACCAAATTAAAATGACACTTTTTTCCACCCACACAATTTGAAAGCACTATCTTTTACTGAGAAAGTTTTCTCTGCTAAGAGATCATCTGAATTTAATCACCAAAGGTTCTTCCAAGTTGGGGCAGATAGTTCTCAATTAATTAATCAATCAAATATTTATCAAGTAACATCTGATAATTCTAACATTCAGTTGCCTTGAATTTTGCTTCTTGCTTTTAGAAATTTTTGTGACTGTGATTTTTCTCCTTCCTGCATTACCAAACACAATACCTTTGTATCACCAAATACATTTCTCAGGTATTGCCGAGTTGATGCTTAATTTCAATTTTTATTAATTTGATTAAGGTGTTTGAATATAACAAAACATTCTTCTATATAAAAAATCTCAGAAATCTTGAGCATTCACCATTTTTATCTTATTAGAAATGAACTTTAAAAACTCAATTCTTTAATTGAAACTACAAATTTGCCTCATTTTATAAAGAAATTTTAAAGCAACAGAAAAGTTAAAAATACTATACAACTAGTCTCCTCTCACCGCCCTCAGAATTAAACCTAGAAAATATTTCTTAAAGGAAATAAGCATCCTCCCCCCTGCCCCCAGTTCGTCTGATAGGTCTGTTTCATTTACTTTTTTGTTTGTATTATATTGTCACAAAAACAAAGTTCCTGAAATACAGGTGATAAATCTGAAGTGAAATCCATGTGTGATACCTCCAACAGGTTCCCCCCCCCCCGCCCCCACTATAGAGGTGAAACACAAGCTCTCCTGTCTTCCCTGATACAGGCTCCATCCGGCTCCACATCACCTGCCAATCAAGGAGTCAATTCACTAGTCATTCAAGGAGAGAGGCACAATCAGCCACTAATGACAGCCAGATGGCACCTGCCTTTCATGAACTGTGTTCCGAAGTCAGAGTCTACCTGGGACAAGGCTCGGTGTTCTATCCCCAGGTAATGATGAGATGTTTTTGTATTCCGTGTAAGCTGTAAAGGCTCACACGTCCGACAGGATGCCCTCGCCCACCCGCTCTGTGAAAAGAATACGGTTCTCCAGCATCCAGTGATGTGACATAAAGTGGTTTCTGATCATTAAAATAAGCAACCTCACTTCCTTCTTTCCGATCTGATTTCAGAATAAGATGTTAATTGGCCCTGCAAACGAGGTAGGCAGATTTCAGGGGTAAATAGCCAGCCTGCATTTCCAACAGCTGAGAAACGGTGCTGACATTTAAGTACGGACTGATGTGCTTTTCCTCATACGGGTTTACCAGAGCTTTCAACCTTGACCTGAAGGGAACACCTTTTCTGGACGTGACAGGTAATCTAGTCTTCTCGCTAAGTTCTGGGGCTCTCTGGTGGTGAATTATGTATCATGCTTCTGTGATACAGACACCTGTCCACTGAGAGCCAAACCAAAGCTGATAGATTCCTCTTAAAGACCTTAGATTAGGTATAAACTACCTTTTTCCCCCAAGAAAAGTCGTCATGATGCCAATCACCTTGCTTTTTCTTTCCCCCCGTGATATCAGGGATCTGAGAGAGGCCTAAAGCAAACTGAACAATGTTTGCTTTTATAAAATGATTCTTTGGGTAGGACCTCAGTGTCTTTTTGTTCCCCCACTTTTCTGAAACTGTCAAAAACCCTTTTATGTTGGAACAATAAACTTGTATATTACGAATTACCAGTGTTTGTCCCCCAACCCTGGCTCTTAAAATAATTCACTAAACTGTATCATTGAGTGTGCTCTATTAATTAAATCAGAGTTTCCAGCCAGGTTGCCAGCCAGTCCAAAAGCAGCCTTTGGACTAAAAAAAAAAAAAGCAAAATTACATCACACTATATTCTTGGCTAAGGTTATAATTTGGGACAGGTAAATCAAATGTTTTGGATCTGGAGAATAGGAAAAGAGTAATGTCAATGACACTGCAAAAATCCTGGTGTATACAAAAAGAGGCTAGAGAAATAGACATTTATGAAATGGTTTAAAGCTCATCGTGGCTGGTGGAGAAGGAGGGACAGGGTTCTCCTGAATAAACTTCATGTTTATGTCTCACTCAAATGGTCCCTCGCCAGCCAGACTTTGGCCAGGACATCATCTGGTATCAATAGACCCACCTCAAGGGCAACTGAAATGGTCCAGGGAATTTGGTGCCCTGGGGAAGACCCTTTGAGATGCTGTTTTTGTTGGTCACTGTTTATAGCGCTGGTGGTAACATAGAAGAGCGAGACCTTCCCACACAGGAGCAAATCTCTTTCTGAAACATGATTTAAGACTGAAAATTTGCTTGGAGCTCTTGCCATGAGCTGTTCAGCCCAGTACTAACCTTTTACCATGTTTTCCCTCCTGGCATTGAAAAGGTAAAGCCCACTCTTCTCTGAAGCAGTGGCCACTTGCCCACTTCCTGCCCAGGAGAACTCAGCAAGGCAAATATGGTCACCTTCTGACTCAAGGGCAGGCAGGTCCATATCCATTAAAGATGGGATGTAAATGGGGAAAAAATCTCCTGAGAGGAATCCGTCACACAGCCACTGTGCTCCGGGGCCCTTGCTGGAGTGCAGACTGAGAATCTCATTAGGAATCTAATACAATAAAGACATGCAGATCTTAAGGGTGTGGGGTAGAGTGCAAATCAAATTAGCTTCATTACTTTATTCTGCACCTCGCAGCGCTTCTGCCAGTGGACAATTGCATTAGATCAGCAAGGAGCTCACAAGGCAAAAAAAACTCCCTGGAAATTCATTGTCTGAAGCAAGACAGGGAAGGGGTGGTGGTGGAGGAGAAATGGGAGGAGAAGGCAGTGGTGACTTGTGTTGATCCAAGACATAAATTTCGTACATCTACCCACACTGGAGCTGGGCCCTTTGCTTTGCTTTTCCAACTCCCGGGTTGATGGCCTGTTTTATGTAGGTCATGGGAGATGGGGCAGCGAGACCTAAAGTGAGAAGAGTGAAATCAGTTCCTACCTCTAACTTGGCCCTTGAGTCATTTGAGCTTTGAGAGTTTTGCTTTGACACTCTTGACATTTCAGAAGGCCCTTAGAATTATTTAAGTAAAAACACGAAAATGTTGCTGAAATGTCTCTAGATTTCTTGCCAATAACTGGAATGGAGGAGAAATGTTCAGGAAGGGAAATGTAAACGTATTTGGCCAAAAAATAGGTGGCATGTGTATCTTGACAAGAGAGAAGCTACAGCTGGAGACATTCTTGGTTTTGTGTTATGAATTAAACTGCAGATAAATATGACAGCAAAGTAAACTGCACCATAATTCAATATATATTATATTTATTTAACAAGTAGTTAATTGAGGTACTAGGAGTTGGAGGTGGGCAAAAGTGAATGACATGTACCAGAAATTAAGGAAATGCTCACAACAAAACAAAACAAAACAACAATAACAACAAGAAAATAACGGGGGCTTTTTCCTTTTGGTAAAAAAGGATACAGGAGCCAAGTGAAAGAGCTCCCAATGGTCAAAGCTGGAACACTTTGGGCAACAAAATAAAATACTCTAGGATTATAACCTAAGGTATAAAATAAATATCTAGATATCCAAAAGTCCATACTGATATTAATTAATAAATGGGGGAGGAGAGACACATATCCTGTGTAGCAGAATTCCAAATAATTTATGCAGAAACTCCATCCTCAGGGAAGTAGAGAATAAACTCCACCTGGGAATTGTGGGTCTTAAAGTGACTTCCTTCCAAAGAGGACAGTAGGAAAGTGGGAAAAAAGACCTATTTCACTGTGGAGAAATCTGACAAACACTTCCTCAGCCAGTTGGTCTAGGTCAACATTGACAGTGATGTCATGTTGACAGTATGTATCCTTGATGTATTGTGATGAAAATGGCACGTTAACTCTGGGATCATTCTCCTAAAAACCGCAGTCCCAGACTCATCATGAGAGAAACAGGTAAATTCCAATAGATGGGCAGCCTACAAAATTCCTGACCACAGCTTCTCGAAACTGTCATGGTCAATGGAAACAAAGGCAGTCTGAGAAACTGTCACAAAAACTGTCACAGCCTAAAGAACCATGATGACCAAATGAAACATGGTGTCCTGGATAGGATCCTGGAAGAGAAAAAAGACATTAGGTAAACTTAAGGAAATCTAATAAGGTATAGACTTATCAACTGAAAAAAAATGCACAACATGAGAGTTGTGAGTTAAGTTTTATTTGGGGCAAAATGAGGACTATAGCCTGGGAGACAGCACCTCAGAGAGCTCTGAGGAACTGCTCCCTAGAGGTTGGCGGAGGTGGGTCAACATATATGTGATTTGGGAGAAGGGGGATATATGCAATCCAGCACACATTTTGGCAGAAGGTTGTTGCTAGTCTCATGAAGCTTCCTGCTAATCATGAGGGCCAGATGTCTCTGTTAATGACTTTGGTGCTTTTCTAGATATGAGAAGATGCAAGAATTTGGGCTCATAAAATCTTCTCCTGAAAATATCTATCTAAAAGTCTGTTCTGCCAGTTTTTCCCAGAGCACAGAGTGCCTCCGTCCTGATCTCCACCCTGAACTCCTTTCAGGTTGTGTTGAAGGTCAGTTGCTAGTGACTTAATCCTTGCAGAGGCAGATGGCAAGTGCCAATTTTTAGTTTGCAGGCTGTAGTTATTAATAATTTATGAATATAGGTCCATTATTTGTCACAAATGAACCATCCTAATGTAAGATATTATTAATAGGGGAAACTCAGTGCTTGGGTATATAGGAAAGCTCTGTACTATCTTCTCAACTTTTCTGTAAATCTAAAACTGTTTTAAAAAATAAAGTCTATTTTAAAAAGACTTACAAGCAGGTAAGATAATGTGGCTGTGCTCTCAAAGAACTTTTAGTCAAGTGAGAAATAATCCAGAGACTCTACAATAAATCCCTTTCCCAGGAAAGTTGGTGCTCATCAGAAAATTAAACCCCTCGAGTACTGCCAAATTGAACTTATGGAAATTAACCTTAAGATTTAAAAAATTAGGGACTAGTTACCACGGACATCAGCTGAAACTACTTTGTTGTTTTATTCTCTAATGGCAAAAGAAAGGTTGTAAAAAATCCACTGATGAGGGTTTTTTGGTTTGTGTGTTTGTTTTTAGGTCATATTTCACTGTGTAACTATTCATGGAATACCTTTCACACAAACCAATATATGGCATATAGTATTATCCAGCAGTCACATGTGTTTCTCTCTCTCCCCCTTCTCACCATCACACACACATATAACACTTTATCCCCCAGCCCTTCACTCCACTCTGAAGATAATTGTAGTTGATCCAATCACCTCTTGGGTCAAAGGCCCGTCTGGAATTCCAGGCAATCCATTCATCTACAGATCAATAGAAACGTACTGACAATCAACTTTGTGCAGTTGCTAAGAGCAATACAAAAGAGAACAGAACATACACAGTTAAAGAAAATCCTAAGACAATACAGGAATTGCCACACTTTTTTGGTTCATCTACCAAGAACTGGTAGAACCAGTATCACCATTTCTAGACTCTTCAGGGGTACTGCAACTCTCCAATTCAAGGTTTTACAGAAAAAGGATGAACTGAGCAAGGCCCTGGAAGAGTATAGGATTTGAATAAGGTAGGAAAATGGGAGCTCAGGAAAAGTATGCCATAGAGGTATGGGGAAGGGATAACATAAGAAAGAGGGAATATTGTGACTTGAAGAGAGTGAGAAGGGGCAGTTGAAGCTGGTATTGAGGGAAGACGATGGAGGCCACCAAGAAGTTTTGATGATTGTATAGTCACTGGGAATTAGAATTTGTGGATCTATCAAATATCTATCAAATACCATTAAGAATTCTGTGGTTGGGCCCTGCATAAACCATACTGGGACGAATTTGTTTCTCATAGGACAAATTGTCTCATGAATATATATACAGATATAGATATATATTTTTATAAAGAATATATATATATATTTTTTACTGTATTTATATAGTAAGCTACATAATAACTTGGGTGATGAAGCTTCAGAAATTCTACAATTTATATTATATTATGTTAATTATATTATATTATACTATATATTACATTATATTCCATGGCATTTAGTCATTCCAGAGTGAGCAATCTGATATACAGGGTGTCCCTAGAGTGTGCGGAACCTGGGACAAATATTTTTATGGGGCTCCTGACTATATAAACAATTTGATTAGAAAATTCATGAGCCCATGTGAAATATAGTGGTTTATCAATGAAGATTTAGAATAATGGGTAGGGAAGAGGCACTTATATATTTGCTTACTGTTCAGTCAGGGCTCATGGAGATTCTCCTTAGTGTACAGGTATCATTAATTCCTGTTCAAGCCCAGAAACCATCACTTTGTGTTTTTTATTGTCAAATGCTCCATTCCAAGCTAATTTCATATCTAAAATGTAGCAATGCTGTTATTACTCATAGTACCATGGTTCTTCAGAACCTGTTGGTATTGAAACTATAGAGATCATTTTTGCTTCTGCAGTTCCCTAATATCATTTATTCAATGCTCTTCATGTCATCCATGGAGTCACCCATGAATGCCGGTTAACAGTGACTCTCAAAGCTTGTTACCATGCTTCTCTGAAGATGACCGCAGTCGCAGGACATAAGAGTGGGCAGGAAAACGTGAATAACATTTTATTTTCTGGTCATGTGAAATTTACCAGTCAGAATTTTACACATAAACAGATCTAATCACGACCGCCCTTGAACCTTTGGCTGTCATTTCTGCCTTCCTAGAATGTGGTCCCTCAGTGTTGACCACAGCCCTCCTTCTTTGCTGCACCCCATGGGCGCTGCGAGAAGAGAGATCCAGTGCCCACGAGGAATGTTTTCTGTTTCTCTTAAAGATCACCTCGGGAAGGCACGCTGTTGGGAGAGCCTGTTGGACTGGCTGGGCAGCGACCACCGCAGGACTGCCTGGCATGTGGCACAGAGCTTGTAAAGAGGTGGGTGACTATCCCGACTGCCGGAGGCAGAGGGTGCACAGGACGCTTTGTCCTTTAGCAGAGAGGAGAGCCCTTATCTCCTCCTTCTGTCCTATGTGAGTGAGGGTCACTGCGCTCAGCATGTTGTCGCCATCCTGGCTGCCCAGTTTCACGGGCGGAGCATCAAAGAGCGCCCCAGAGAGAGAGAAGAAACACGTGGGTCCCTGCCTGGGCTCTGGGCACCCTGCCTGGTCCCAGACAGGAGAGATAGACCTTGGAAATTTCCAAGAAAGCACCTCCAGAATGGGGGCAGGGAAGCGTTGGGCTGTAGAGGGCTAGATGGGGGCAAGGACTCCCTTGCCTTGATCTAAAGTTAGGAAACCTGAAATTCGTAACCATCTTTTTAAAAGGGGTTTAACAGCAACAATTAGAAAACTCGCCATTGATTTACTGTTATCATAATGGATTTTGTCCTGAATGAAGGTGTTAATTTAACCCATAAATAGGGCCGATTTTTGTTGGGTTTCCCAGAAACATTAGAATTCGGGCAGAAATTAGTGGCAAATGTGAAAACAATACATTGAGTTAGGATGAAGGGAATACAAGGAATTCTGGATGCGAATGAGGACCTATGTTGCTCTGGCTGCTGTCAACAGCCATCTTGACCCCGGATGCAGCTGTCAAAACACGAAACCAACACAGTAAGGAGGGCCGAACTCAGAAAATTCCAGAAACAAGAGCTGGTTTCTTGATCACACCGAACCGGAGGTTTAACTTACCTCTGGACTTTTGAATTATGTGCATTGCCACTGGATTCTTTTTTATCCAGTTTGAGATGATTTGTTTTATTACTTAAAATCCTAGAGACCCTCATTGGTAAAAGCACTTGATTGCAGAAACACCAAGCTGGAGTTCTCATGCTAAGAATAAAAGAGCAATAACCAGAAAGTGGATATGCAGCCAACAAAACTCTGGAAACTAGGGAGAGGCTCCTGAGGGTCCTTTATAGAATGATTCTGACACATCCAGAAGGGAATGGGTAACATGATTCTGGATGTCGTTGTACTTTTAGCGAAGTACCATCAGCCTTCATGAATTAAATTCTTTCCATGTCATTTGCATCTTTCCTGACTGTCCCTAGAACGCATTGACTGTATCATATTTGGGGATGTGATTAAATGTTACCTCTTCTTTTTCTCATATTGCCCCAATTTATGTGTATCCTTTCTCCAAATAGATTACAATCATCTTGTATCAGGGTCTGTGGTAGGCAGCTTTCGGGCAGGGTCCTCAATGACCCCTCCTTTTCTTCACGACCTTGTGAAATCCCCTCTTGAGTGTGGGCTAGCCTGGTGACTTGCTTCTAACACACAGAATACAGCAAAAGGGATGGAGTGTCACTTCTATCTTGGATTATACAAGACTGAAGGTTCTGTCTTGCTAGACTCCTGTTCTACAAAGGGAGAATATCCAAAGTTTAAAGTGTAATACAAAAGGGATCATTTTTAAAATGTCATGGGCTGGCTTCTAAACCATGATAAAGTATGACTGACAAGAATTGTCTGGCTCTCCTTTATTTCTCTTTTAGTCTGCAAGTAAAAAGATCATCTTGGTAGTGTACGTCAGTATCCGCCTTTTTATCACACCGTAAGATTTTCCCTTAGGGACTGGCTGAGGGAAACGCATACATTTCCCAGTGTTTCCCTCTGTTTTCTTTATTTGCTTGCCTCCCCCCAGCCTCACGCCCCCCACTCCCATCCTGCCAAAGCATTTGGGTCACTCCATCCCTGCAATTGGCTGTCTCTTAACTTCTGAACTGAACTTCTGAAAGAGTTGAAAGGGGAGATGAACTAACAAGGAGATTTGCTTGTCTCAAAGCTTGGCTCTGCCTGCCTTTAATTAAAAATGGTATTGATTTTTCTCTGTTCTAATGACAGTCACTAGTCTGCCCTCCCTGTGTTAGTCACTGACAGTTTAAGTATGAAACAAAGGGCATTTATTCAGCACTTAATGTGAAATTATCACTGATTAAAAAGTGATTTATCATATGAACTACATCTGTGTAGGCTTTTTTTTTTTTTTTTAATGTTCACTTTAACCAGAGTTTGGAAGGTATAGTTGGATGATTGGCACAGTTCTCTCCTCCTCTTATTCAGTTCTCCTTCCCTGGTTTTAGTGCAAAATGGAAAACAAAATTTCCGCTGAATTCAGGACTGAGAAACACGGGAGGGAAAAGAATTTTATTTTATTTTTTAAATTTTTACTGGAGTGTAGTTGATTTACAATGCTGTGTTACTTTCTGCTGTACAGCAAAGTGATTGAGTTATACATATACATATATCCACTCTTTTTAGACTCTTTTCTCATATAGACCATTACAAAGTATTGAGTAGAGTTCCCTGTGCTATACAGTAGGTCCTTATTATTTATTTATTTTATAGAGAAGTCAGACCTGAGCATGTCCCACAAGTCAACTGGTGAGTTGCCAAGTTGCCTTCAGGGAGCAAAACACAGAACTTTTCCAGGACTACATTCTTCTCACACCTGTCCCTACTCTTTTCGTATTTCACATAGTGTTTGACACTGCAGAAATTGAGCCAACATCCAAGATGGAAAAACAGTGCTAGGAGGAAGTTTGCAAGGAAGATGTGAGAACAAGGGAAGGAAGTGATGCCCACATAATGCAGTCAACCTTTGATAACCTTTATGAGTTCAGCTCTTTTCCAGCCACGATTTGGCCCAGTCTGTCCTTTTTCCTGGGATGAGTGGTAGTGCATCTTTTTTGGTTCAGAACACAAGCTCTAGTGACCTTGAGCCACTATTTAATCTTTTTATACCTCACCTTCTCCACCTGCAAAATGGGATTAATAGTATCACCACCATGTAGGGTTAATGGGAATATTAAACAATGACAGTATTAAGCAAAACAATTAGAATAGTGTCTGATACATAACAAACACCCACACATACACATATTACTAGAATTCATTGCATGTAAGACACTATTGTAAGAGACATCTTGATTTCACATATGTTAACATATTAAAAAAAAAGTACCTATTGGAATTGATGAAATACCATAGGTAATTACTGTTGATAATGCTGATTTATTTACAATGATGACCTCTCATCAAAAAGTGACAAGATATCCAATGCTGTGGACTTTCATAAATACTCATTTCAAAATAGAGTTGGTAGTTAATGCTGCTGCCTGCTACCTCATTTTATCCTCAGTGGAGTGGGATAGTACAGATTCATGGATTTTGGTATTAGAAAGGCCTGACTCCCTACCCAGGCTCTGTCACCCACCAGAAGCATGTCCCTGATAAAGCTATTTCCCCCTCGAAATCTCAGTTGGGTATAGCAATGCCCACTTCACAGTGTTCTGGATAACCTCTCAAGCAAACAAGCTTGGCATAGGGCTCCACCAAAGTAGGGTGCATACCAACATTTCTTGAAAATTGCTTATACTATAACATATAAATATACTTAAATTTCAGACTAAACAATGCAGAGGACATGAAAACTTTATTGAAGTACATTATACTTACTTTGTTATTCAGAATTTTCAAAACCTTACACACAGTGGTATAGTGGAGGAGGAAAGGTGAGCATTGCAATAGTCTTAGGATATAGGGCTTCCTCAGGTCTTAAGTCAGTGCTGTTTCAATTGGTGGTGTTCAAGAGAAATAAAGAGAAATACATGACAGCTATAACATAGGGATTGGTTTATAGTTTCCTGTGTTCCCTTTATACTGCCTTTATTTTGCAGTTGAAGCAGAAATGAAAACAACTTGATGACTTTCTAAATATCCTAGAGTTTATTAGTAGCAGAACTTGTAGGAAAGCCCAAATGTTATAAACATCAAGACAAAGTTTCCTTCCACTAAAGCATAGAAAGGTGGTGACTTGCCTTTTTAGCGTTAAATGACAGCAAGCACAAAAGGTGAGATGCATTATTAATTTAGAGGGCAAGGCCCACTTATGGATAAATTTCTTGCATAGTATTTATCAGAGCAACATCATATATGTTTCTGATAATAGTGAAAAAATAATTCACTATCTTTCTATGTCTGTGTTTCTTGGGGGAAATCCCCAAAGATTGTAAAATTAAGAGAAAAAGAATAAGTTTCCTACCAAAAAAATAGTTCCCTAAGATAAGGAAGCATGAATATGAGACTGGGTGATGGAAAGTAAAGAGAAAAAAAAGGCCCAACATTGAGAAGACATCAAGTACACAAATGTCCCTGAGATTACTAAGAGAGGAAGGAAGACAGAATTAGGGAAAGAAAGAAAAACATCAAGAAAATAGAAGGCAATTTAAGAGCAATACAAATGGAGAAAATTCATTCATTATTCACAAATATTTATTGTGTAACTACTATGTGCTAGATTGTTTTCTATGTACTTTGGATACATCACTGAATGAAACAGACAAAGATTTCTGCTTCGTGGAGCTTATAATATAGCAGGGACATGCAGGGAATAAAAAAAATAGATATATATGTATATAAAACTATATTGAATATTATGTGATCCATAATAAGGAGAAAAATTGGTCAATAGTAATGTACCAGAAATGAAATAATGAAAGTAGCAGGCAAGACAAATAAATCATCTATTATATGTATGTTCGAAGAGTTAAAGGAAAACATGAACATATGAGAGAAATGGAAGATAAAATAGGAACTTCTAGAAATAAAAAAATAAAGCAAATGAAAGGAAAAATTTTAAAAATCAAAAAAGATTTTGAGATTAACAGCAAACTAGATATTGCAGGAAAATAAAATCAGTTACCTTGAAGACATAGTAATAAAAATTAGCCAAACTGAGACAAAGAGAGAAAAAGTGAAAAAAAAAATCCCCAAACATTAGTTAACTTTGGGACAATATGTGGTGTTTTAACGTGAGTGAAATCAGAGTGCCAGAAAGAGGCTTAAAAAAAGATAATAAAGAAAGAGGTAAACATTTTTTTAATAAAATTATGGACAAAATTTAATGAAAAATATCAATCCACAGTCAAAGAAAACTCAATGAACCCCAAGCAGGATAAATATAAATAAAACTACAATAAGATATGTTACGGCCAATGGCTGAAAATCAGTGATAAACATATAATCATAAAAGCAGCCAGAGAAAAATGAACATTGATTGGGAACATAACAAAAATGACAGCATTATTCTACAGCCAGAAAACAATGAACATTCTTTTTAAGTACTAAAATATAAAAATGGGCCACTTGAAATTCTATATCCAGTGAAATATCTTTCAAATATGAAGGCAAAATAAAGACATTATAAGGTAAACAAAAGCAGAGAAAATGTATTACAAACAGACCTGCACTACTGAAATATTAAGGCAAGTTCTTCAGGAGGGAGGAAATTATACCAGATGAAAGCTCATATCAACCAAAGAAATGAAGATATCTAGAAAGGCAAATATGTGGAAAATAATAAAATAAATTTTCTCATTTTAAAATTTCTTTAAAAGATAATTGATCATTTAAAACAAAAATCATACAATATATTGTGGAGTTTGTAACATACATAAAAATATAATGTATGACAATAGCATAAATGACATAAAAGAGAACTTGAATTATATTATTTTAAGGTTCTTATATTAAATATTAAGTAGGATAATAGTATTTGAAAGTAATATGTGAAAAGAGAAAGATGCACACTGTAAATCCTGGAGCAACCATTAAAAAAAAAAAGTTTCAGCTAATGAGACAATAATGGTGAAAAAAATACAGTGCTTATTTAATCCCAAAAAAGCAAGGAAAAGAGAAAATAAAGAGCAAAGAAAATATGAGACAAATAAAAAACAAATTATAGTCTTAAACCCAATCATGTTGTATTAAATATAAAAGATCTAAACACTCCAATCAAAAGGCAATTGTTTTCAATCAGATAAAAAAAGCACGATTCAACTATATGTTGTCTATAAGAAACCCACTTTAAATATAAAGACACAGATAGGATAAAAGTAAAAGAATAGAAAAAGTATTAGTGTAGCTGGAGTGGAGATATTAATATCAGATAAAGTAATCTTCCAGAAAGGAATATTATCATGGTTAATAAGAACATTTCTTAATCCTAAAGTGTTAATTCAGTAGCATTCCTAAATGAGTATGCACCTGAATAGATGACAAAGAAAAAAAGAAAGAAAGAATGAATGAATGAAAGAAAGAAAAAAGAAAGAAAGGGAAAAGGAGAATGAAAAGTATTCATTTATAATTCAAAATTTCAACATTCTTCTCTTGATAATTGATTAAGAAAGATTATAGGAGTTGGCAGACCTTCTCTAAAAAGCTAAATATTTTAGGCTTTGCAGACCACATTCAGTCTTTATTGTATATTTCTCTGTGTGTGTGTGTGAGTGGGTGTGTGTATGTAAGTTTAAATAATGCTTCAACCTGTAAATACTATTTTTTTAGCTTGCAGGTCATATAAAGATAATTTGCTGACCCCTGAAATAGAATACCATTAGATATATAGGAGACTTCAACAAGACTATCACTAACTAGACCTAACTGGCAGTTACAAAGCACTCCACTCAACAACAAGAGAGTGCCCACCCTTTTCAAGTGCACATAAAACATTTGCTAATGTTTTATGTGCACTAAGATCAGTTGCGGGGATATTACAAAGATCTAGCAAGAGATCACTTTGTGCTTGTACTAAGGAAATAATAAAAGTGGTGGTAGGAGTTTGGATATACTTTGAAAAGAGGGTTAGATGGAATCTCTGATTGGAAGAAGAATATGAGAAAAACAGAGGAGTCAGGATGAGCAATTAGGAGAAAAGAATGGTCATTAATTAGAAAGGGTATAAGATTTTTGGTGGAGCAAACTTTTTGTCAAAGGTAAGAAAAATTAGTTTTGAACATGGCAAGTTCATCGTGAACCATTATACTCTTCAGTGTGTCATATGTGTAACCCCTGGATTTGTTTGAGGCATATCTGGAATATTTATTCATTTGAAAATCAGATTGACAACTAGTTACCTTCTCTGACAACTTGTGGCTATTTCTACAAGATTAGCCATAATCCTACGCTTTGGTTAATGTTGACAAAGTTGCTCTAATAATAACTATATTCTTTTACTTGAAAGCATTTGTTTAATAGAGGCTTCTGAAGTTCTTTGATGGAAGGTGGTTAGGACAAGTCTCAGTCTGCACAAAGAGGAAGCTGGGACTCTCTGTTGAACTTAGCTGGCTCTTTGGTCATCAGGATTGTGAAAGTAGAGGGTTCACAGTAGATGTTTCCAGCCCCCTCTCCCCAATTCCTCAGTCTTCTCCTTTTCCATTGTTCACAATCACACACCCTTGAACTCCACGTCTGCACATCAGCACTGGATAAGTCTCTTCCCTTATCCCACAGATTGGAGCTCCTCTAGCTTTGCTGGACAGTGATGACACTGGGTCCTGTCAGGATGACTCCCTGTCCTGGAACAAGCAGACAGCAGGTGCTTCATTCCTTTTCAGTGTTCCCACCAGTGACTCATTCTAAGGAATTAGCATAAGCTAAACATCCATTTACTTATCTTTTATTAAAGAGAGAATATTCTTCCTACTAGGAAGGCTTTGCCCTCACCCTGTTTGACACAATGCATTCCTGGTACTGTTTGTCTCCCTCCAGAGCTTGGTTTGCACTACAAAAGTAACCATAGTTGCTGAAAATAGCTTCTTCTTAGTTAGTTCTATGATGTTTGTGTTTTTGTTTTCTTCAGGCTGAATCCTGATAGGAGAGTATTTTCCAGTTAATCTTGTCCCTCATAATTATAAGAATAAAACGGACTGAATGATTACAAAAGAGTGAATTAAACAATTTCTATACATTCATCAAGACATTTGGATATTAATTATAGACACTAGCATAAAATAGGCACTAGAGAATGGCTGGATTATAAAAAGTAAAAATCCCTTTAAACCTGTATTCTAGATGTATTTTGAAGAGTCAAGATGCTAATCTCTGTGGATAAATCGACAAAGTATCTTTGTGATATTGTGATTTATAATAAGAAATATATATTTAGTCTTCATCCCTGTTCCTGGCACAGAGCTCCTAAAACCCTTGGAATTTCCTAAATGATGAAAGTGATAAAGGTGTCTTTTACTGTGTCAGTGAGATGACTTCTGGAAACCACTTAAGGATGGGGGCTGGTTTAGCTCCCAGGGGAGCTCACCATGTGATTTAACCTGAAACAAATAGACTGCCAGATATTTCTACAGTAAAGATGGGTTTATTTTGGGATAAGCTGAGGATTTCAATTTGGGGTCTGCAACCATTGCAAGCCACGTGTGAGTCCCGGCACAACAAGGGGAGAACTCTTTTATAGAGGGGAAAAAGAAGTCGGGAGGCTGTAGCAGACAAGGAGTCTATGGATTTTCATTGGCTGAGATTTATCAGGAAAGAGGAGGAGTCTTTCTTCTTCCTGTTGGGCTATCATTGTAAGGCATGAGAGCTCCCCTTTCTGGTCTCCCCACTCTATTTAACTGAGGTTTCTGTCTATTAATTTTTTACAGAGGGACAGAACTTTCAACCCCACCCCTTGACCTCTAGAGAGGGGAGAGGAGCTGGAGGTTGAATCATTCCCAATTGCTAATGATTTAACCAACCATGCCTAGGTAATGAAGCTTCCATAAAAACTCAAAAGGATCAGGAGAGCCTCTGGATTGGTGAACACATAAAGATGTGGGGAGAGTGGCAGTGACGTGCCTGGTGAGGACACGGAAGCTCTGTGCCCATGCCCCATGCGTGCCCTATGCATCTCTTCCATCTGGCTGTTCTGAGTTGTATCCTTTAATAGCTGTATCTAGTAAGTAAAATGTTCCTCTGAGTTCTGTGAGTGGCTGTAGAAAATTAATCAAACCCAAGGAGGGGGTCATTGGACCCCCCATCTGAAGTCACTTGGTCAGAAGCACAGGTGACAACTTGGGCTTGCGATTGGAAACTGAAGTAGGGGATGTGGTGGGGGAAAGGGGCAGTCTTGTAGGACTGAGCCCTTAACCTGTGGGATCTGACACTATCTCTAAGAAGATAGTGCCAGAAATGAGTTAAATTGTAGGATACCCAGCTCGTGTCAGAGAATTGCTTGTGGGCGTGGGGACAATTCCCCCACCACACACACACACACATTGGAATGGGTATTAGACTGAATCGTTGTTGTTTTTCTTTGTTGTTTTTCTTTTTCTCTAAATATCCTAATATTTTGGTCACCAAAACATATTCTTGCATGAGAAATGTTCATCACTGCACACCTAAAACTAGCCCTTCCTTCTCTTGGACCATCTCCCTTCTGTTATACCTTCTCTTACCTCCTTGTTAAATCATTCTTTTGTACTAGAACATTCCTCTCAGCCTATAAGTATGCTTACAACTCTCAGACAGAAAGCCCTTTCCCTGAATCCGGTGATGTCTTTAAGCCATCACCTAGTAAGTCTAATTATCTTCACCCCATGCTTCCCCAAATTACCTGTAAGTGTTGTCTGATCTTCCTCAATATCCACTAACTTCTTAACACTTCACAATCTACCGTCCATTTCTACTCTATTGAAAAGATGGTCATAGAAGAATCTTTTATCACATGATTCAAAATCTCAGGTGTAATCTTCGCAGAATAGTGTTGGCACTGGTTTCTATACTTTCACACTTAAAATTCCTCCTTATCTGTCTTCCATGATGTATTCATTCTTGTCCTGTCTTTTAAACCTTTCTTTCTTAGTTCGTTTTCCTGTTTTTCCAACCTTACATGTCGTTGAGGTTATTATATCACTCTCTTACACAAAGATATTTAACAGCTTTTCATAGTTGGTTGAATTAAATTTCAATTCCTCAGTTTGTCATTCAAAGTTCTCCATAGTTTGACCCTGGAGTTTGAAACCCAAGGGGATGAGTCTAGGTGGTAGAGAGCATGAAGACTTGAGCTTTGGCCAGAGTATGTTGCCCTCTATGAAAGAACAAGATAAGTCCCTACATAAAAGGAAGAACATAGAGCCCTGGCTGTGACGGCATAAAACATGGAGTTAGGGAGGTCAAGAGCAAAGAGCTCTGAGCCTGCCAAACCCCATCTGTCACTTCTTTCTCCACAAGCATGGATGACCCCAACATTCTGCAATCAGGAGTGTCAGAAAAGAGTAAAAATGAATGACAAAGATACCCATGAGACCATTAGTAAATGAAAATTTCACCAGAAATGACTGAGCTGCCTGTGAAGATACACAATGAGATCAAGTGGCAGGTGTATAACTGAATAGGAAGCAACAGCTACTTCATGTGGGGAGTCACCTGGAGCAGCTATGTAAGGACACTCAATCAGCAATGTGTGAGAGTAAAGAAAGATCATGCAGGAAAGAAAATGCCAGTGGAGAGTCATTTTTCTAGGTATGTCGTAGCTGATGTCCAGAAAGGATCAGCCAATAAATAAAGTATACTCTGCCCACAATAGAACTAGTGGTTGGTTCCTGGACACTCCATAGTTTTTCACTCTTTGGTTCACATCGGTTATTCTTTCTCTCCTTATTTGTTAACACTTTTAAAACACCACAGTGTGCTAAGGAGAGCTCTAAGCATGCAGAACTGGAATTTGAACCCAGGCAGCTCCAGAGTCCATACTCCTAACCATGGTGCCCCTCAGTGAACTCCTATTCATCCTTCAAAGGCTCAATTCAAATATCACCTCTTTGATGGAGTATCTCAATTCCATCAATCAGAGTTAGACTTACAATTCCCTCGTCAGTGATCTAACAGCACTCTGAACCTCCCTTACTGAGTCATTCAATTAAATTATTTAATTTAAAATAACTTAAAAATAGTATTTTAATTTTGTCTACATTTGTGGTAAACTTTTCAAAGGCAGGGACTGTATTATGAGTTTGTGTATCCCTTCCCCTAAGCATAATGCCTGGCACATAGTGGGTACTCGATAAGTATTTGTTAAATTCGAATAAATTGAAATGATTTATCAGAGGTTGTTAGGGCTCAAAAACAGTGGTAAAAGGAAACACCAAACAAACTCCAAATAAAAAAATGAACAAATGTCAGCTTGCAGTCTTCAAAATAATTACCCATTAAATAGACAAACTACTGGGGGAATAACCATAGGCGTCTTCAAAAATAAAGGTTTCGGGCTTCCTTGGTGGTGCAGTGGTTGGGAGTCCGCCTGCCTATGCAGGGGACACGGGTTCGTGCCCCGGTCCAAGAAGATCCCACATGCCGCGGAGCGCCTGCGCCCGTGAGCCATGGCCGCTGAGCCTGCGCGTCCGGAGCCTGCGCTCCGCAATGGGAGAGGCCACAACAGTGAGAGGCCCGCGTACCGCAAAAAAAAAAAAAAAAAATTAAAAAATAAAGGTTTCCCCCCACAAAAAGTATAAAAGAAAAAGCAACCTTGAGTTCCCTTAAGATCTTTAGCTGAAAATCGGCAGTTTTGAAGCAAGTGAACAGATTATTTTTGCAATAAAAATCAAACACTCTGTTGTACACTTAGTATTTCATAATATTCCCTCCATAATGTTCTCAAATTTGAAAAAAATTAAGGCATATTAAGTTTTCTAATTTATAATAATATACAAGATAGATGACAATACATTCAAGTGATGTGGAACTTCAAGTGTGTAGGATGTGCACATTAATAAATGTTTGCCTTGTTAGTTTGATTATTTGGGTCTATATGTGTTTAAATATATTTTTGTTTTTATGGCGAAATGTCCTTGAAATTAAAAAAAAATAGTGTGCGGTGTATGAGTGCAGAGAATAGTAATATGTAATTTGTTGTTAAAAAAAAAAAATGTTCCCAGACTGTGCTATGTATTAGAAGAGCTTAGCCAGTCTATCCCTCTGAAAGTGATGGGCCTATGGGAGTGGAATTGAGAAGACCAGTAAGTCCTTTCCACCTATACTAATATGCTTCTCCATTTACTATTCAGTAAGGAGACTCTACATTTGTTTTTCATTTGTTTTTGTGTAGGAAAGATGTCCTTGCTCCTATCACTTTTCAAAATATCTACTTGTGCTTCCTTAAATAATAGAATTGCTCCAGTGCCCCCTCAACCTCATCTGAAATTGACACAAGTATATCATATTGGCCATCGTAACCCATTTTTCTTATGCTTCTTAACAAAGAGTGGCTACGTGGACCACAGTCACTATGGACAGCAGTGGAATTTAGTTGGATTTTGTTAAAAGTGAGGTAAAGAGAGCATGGGGTCCCCGTATGAGAGAAGGGCCCTGTTACTTTCTATATTTCCAGAGCTCATGATTCTTCTACTGTCCAAAATTTCTCTTGTCTAATTCTCATGCAAGTAAGTGAAAATTATACTCCAAACTTCATATTCTACCCCTGCTCAAAAATATCCAAAAAACTAGCTGGAAAGCTGGCTAGGAAAAAAGTTGTCCTAGGTACTGAGCAGAACTTCTGTAGGAGGCTCTCTAAGAAACAGTTATTTGAAGAGGCAATTAGATCCCGTTTGAGTTTATTTATTTATTTCTGATTTCACTCAACAACAAGCCTAATAATTCAGCCAGGCACTGTAGGCACTATAGCATATAAAACAGCCCCTGCCATCGTGGACTGCAGACTCTAAAAAAGAAAGCAGGTATTGAACAAACACTTAGAAATAACTACTCACATCATTATAAATGTACTAGGCACGATTCTAGTAACTAGAAGGGGGTTAGTTATGGATAAGAACCATCATCGTAAGCAGGTGACAAATGCCAATTGTGTGCCAATTATGTGCCAATTAAAATTACACTAAACATAATGCCAATTATGTTTAGTGTAATTTTAAAAAGCAAGACAGAAAGCAGTGGGTTTCTTTTTTGCACAATTAATTAAGCAATTGTGCTAAGGGCTTTTCATACACTGTGTATACTCCTCACTGAAATCCCAGCCATTCTTTCTCACGATGATAACAGAACCAAGAATGAAATCTAGGGGTGACTCCAAGATCTGTGCTCTTCACCACTATAAGTGCCTTTTAAAAAAAGTATTTTAATAAGGTTAACTCAATAATTTAACTAGAAGTTGCAAGTCTTTCTCTTTTCTGGGAGAACATCACCCAACTTTCCCAGGAAACAGCTATATTCATGGATAATGCTGGGAGCAGACATAGCTGAGTTGGGGCACTGGCTCGCCTTGAACCCTTTGAACCTCAGTCTCTTTATTAGAAGAATGGAAAGAATAATATCTACTTTGCAGGATTATAATGAGGAACGACTATAGCATCCACCCTTTCATCTATCATCCATTTTTGAATATCAATTCTGTAACAGGGAATGTAGTAAGATGCTAGAAAAGAAAGGCCAATTCCCAGGATTTAAGAAGTTTCCTGTACTGGTGAAGGACAGACAAGTAAACCAACAAGAAAGTGCGCTCAGGGCTTCCCTGGTGGCGCAGTGGTTGAGAGTCCGCCTGCCGATGCAGGGGATACGGGTTCGTGCCCCGGTCCGGGAAGATACCACATGCCGCGGAGTGGCTG
Organism: Stenella coeruleoalba; assembly: GCF_951394435.1. Lineage (NCBI taxonomy): Eukaryota > Metazoa > Chordata > Mammalia > Artiodactyla > Delphinidae > Stenella > Stenella coeruleoalba. The sequence continues at coordinate 139,955,993 of NC_137169.1, forward strand.
GGCCCGTGAGCCATGGCCGCTGAGCCTGCGCGTCTGGAGCCTGTGCTCCGCAACGGGAGAGGCTACAACAGTAAGAGACCCACGTACTGCAAAAAAAAAAAAGAAAGTGCGCTCAGTCTGGGGCACTGAGTGCTGGGGCACTGAGGAAGCATAGAATGTGTGGAAATTTCATAACCCATAGTTGTTCGATGGCCAATAAAGTCCCTTCTCCTGTAACCATTTTACTTTAAAATTTCTATCTGTGATTCTTCATCTCTGGCTTTCCAGGATACTTGGTGGCTCTTACAGCTGCCAGGAGGAGAGCTGGCCTTTTATCAGAACCTCACTGCCAGGGGCAAGTGCTCCCCGTTTCCCACTAACCTCCCCTCCCCTTTGCTTTGAATTGCTTGAATGCCAACCAAGGAATGGCATTTCTTAATGGCTGCCAAAGCCTCTTCCCAACCATCCTTTGCCATCTTTAGTTTAAGACAAGGTCTCTTGGCAATGGTACCCTAGAAATCTGAGACCAATTTCTCACCAATTAGACTGGGAAGTTACAAGTCAGAAACATCCAGATTTCTGCTGGCTCCCATTCAGCTCTTCTTGAAGACGTTTACCTCTATGGAGCCTGACAGCCCACAAAGCCTTCCTCTAGCCCCTGGGCCACCAGTTTATTTTTCTCCATGACCACCAGGTAGCTGCTTTCCTATTGCTTCCCACCTAGTGGGGAGAAACGGGAGGTGGCCAGAGATACCCGCCGCGTGACGGAGGGAAAAGTGGCGGAGGGCATCTCACTCTGAGGAACTTACATGGAGAACCTCCCAGCCCAAGAGAAAAGGTGCCCGGGCTGAGAGCAGGGGGAAGGAGGTTCCTTTCAGAGTTCTGCTAATGACCTGCGGGGAAACGGCACAGCAGTCATTTCGCAGATCCGATGGCAGGTCATGGCGACAGATGTTCCCAACATATGTGGAGAATTAATTACCCACTAGTAAACAAAATCTGTGATGCGGTGAGTCATTTTGTCCAAATTTCTTCTGATTTTGCTTTTATTAGGAGCTTAATTTTTCTTGATCATCTACATTCTCTTGGATTAAAGCACTCCTTAATGGGCTCCCAGGAACATTGCAAAGAGAAATAAGGGCCCAGTGGGCTGCAGAGGGGAGGAGAAGCAAGAAGAGGAGGAGAGGAGAAGCAGAAGCAAGTCTCTGGCTGCAGGGAGGATGGAGTTAACCAAGGGGCTGATTGGGAAGCTACACCATACTGAGTGATTAGCAAATTATTTGATTAAAACATTGGATGCTAGTCATATTTTTTTTAATATTCTAATGGTTACCTCCTATTTAACAGTGCTTACACTTAATTTAACTGCGTGCTGTGGAACAGCTGGAGTTTCTAAAGAAAATTACAACATTCTGACAGAAATAGGCTTCCAGAAAGGTTTTCTTTTAAGTTGCTTTTATAATTCTGAACATGTTCCTGTCTCGGGTCATGGAAGCAAATTCTGATAGTCATCACTTAAGAAAACAGATTTTCTTAAAAAGGGGCTTGAAGAGCCTCTTGATTTTTGTTAGGTAATTATTTCCTTGGCCATTTTCATCCATCGCAAAAACTGTCAAAAATTCCGCGTTTCTTGAAGTAGATAAATCTGAGAGGTTGTTGGGAAAAAAAAAATTGTTCCTTATCCCTTCCCATTTTTGTAACCCCTCTAAATCTTAAATTCAAAAGTGTCCCGTAAATCTTTTATTTAACAAAGTAGAATAAATTAAAAAAAAATTTAGTTCCATCTACACCGTCTATAATTCACACACAATTCTTGTTTCTCTCATTCGTTCGTTTCCTCATTCATTCAAGGAACATTCGTTGAGCTAGGTGCTGGAGGAACAAAAATGAATAATATAGGGTCTTTAATTTCAAGGACTTAAGCAAAAAACAAACATGTAAACAGACCATGTAAACTACATCGAACCTCCTTGAGCTGGATGACTACATGCTAGTAGCATCTCCCGCCCATCACTGTGACATCCACAATGTTCCCAAGGGGGCAGATTGCCCCCACCCCCATCCTAGATGTGAACCATAGGTTTAGTCAATACTCAGAGTGAGTCTAGAAAGAAGTGAACCAGAGATTCTTCTGGAATGTTGGTGAGAGCCTCCAAGGCTGGGACATTTCTGGGGCACAGAGGCAATGGGAGGAGTCTATTGTTGCAGTGATGAAATAGAAAGAAACAAAATCTATTGATGCCAAGATAAAATGGAAGGAAACAACATGCTTAAGATGAAACCTATTTTTATTTCATTTCTTCCTCGAGGCATCGATTTCCTGTCCTTTCCTTCTACTAATTTGGCCCATCACAGGAAACAAAATTCTTCGTAAAAAGGTCCATGATATATAACATCTGTTTGGTATTCATTTTTGCTGCATGTCACCAGGATCTGACAGTTGAAATTTACTTGAGTAAAACCTCCCTTCAAAGATAAAAATTGCTTATTCCACTTTCTCAGGAATTCTGAATCTCTTTTGGAATTCCCAGAAACTTGAGAGGCATGTCATGAACTGTGGTGAGTTTTACATGGCTGTTTCCTTAGTTAGAACAAATGAAACCTGTTTCATGAATATTTTTATAAGGTAACACTTCAGTTCTGCTGTTTAACTGGTTTGATGCTATGTGACACAAACTTTACCCATAGTTATGGTGGTTGGTGTACGGCTACAATAAACATCTAATAACCTACCTTGTTGGACAGACTATGATAAGAATGGGAGAATGGCCTCTATCTTTCATAGTGGATATTTACAGATAAAAAACTCAGAAAATGAAGAGCTACAGACCAATGACTTGTGAACTTGCTACAACTCACTTTTGTACTTGATTAAAATCTCTTAGTTTCACCCATACATGAACCAGTCTGTGGGCATTTTGCCACCATTTTGCATTTTATTCTTCTTTCATTAGGCAAGACAATAACAACCTAATGCAATTCATATGTTTCCCTGTTTCTAATCTCCATACCATTGTTCTATTTTTCATTTTAGACCTTATGCATAATTCAATCCTATTTGAACATGATAACATGGTACAGTATGTCAAATATTTAAAAGCAGGCCAAAATAGACCTGGTTCAAGAGACAGCCATAGAAGTCTTCAGCTGCAGTAATTTATTATTCCTTGCAACAAATGATTAAACCAATTCTCTGATTAATCAAAACTGTACTTTGGAGCTAACCACACGAGACCAGAATTTTAAATCATGTTATGCAGACTGTAGCAATATAAAGAACGAGATTGAAAACTTAATTCTATAAGAAATATTTAGTAAATAAACGTTAATCTTCCTTCAGACTTCTTGAAAGATCAAAGCCACACTCAAGCAAATTTTAAAATATACGCCTTGCCAGGCACCATGGAAAGTGTCACATTCTTTTAATAGGTGCACGGCGTTACTATTAATCATTTCTCCTTGAAGGACTTCCGTACTGTTTATGGCTTTCCCAGTGGCAGCTCTTTGCTCACCACCTTTTCTAGTTATTGTTCATGCCCTATCCTCAGAACTAAAGAGAAAGGCCCGAATTCTCCTCATTTCCTACTACTCCTTCCACAAACAGAATTCAATAACACTCCCTCATTTGCAGTTCATGTCACTTAAATAGACCAGCTTTCTCCCATCTTCACGTCATTCATTGAGTTCCATCTTCATTTCTCCACTTTCTCTAAACTTGACTTACAGTTTTCTTTTCTCTTCTATCCATGCTGTCACTGGTTAATTAATTCAATCTTTCTTTATCAAACGTTTATCAGGAATCTAAAATAAGACACAAATGAACTTATATATGAAAAAGAAACAGACTCAGACATAGAGAACAGACTTCTGGTTGCCAAGCAGGAGGGTGAGTGGGGGAGGGAAGGATTGGGAGTTTGGGATTAGCAGATGCAAACTATTACATAGAGGATGGATAAACAACAAGGTCCTACTGTATAACACAGGCAACTATATTCAATATCCTGGGATAGACCATGATGGAAGGGAATATGAAAAAGAATATGTATGGCTGAGTCACTTTGCTGTACAGCAGAAGTTAACACAACATTGTAAATCAACTATACTTCAATAAAATTGTTAAAAAATTTATCAAATATTTCCTAACTGCCAGAGACTCGTAAGTGTCAGGAATATAGAGATAAAATAAGACACAGATTCTGCCTTCGAGAAGCTTAAAACAGTGGAATCATCCCAGTGACATTACTTGAAGGGGGTGTAGTTAGGGTGTTGGTGAACTCGTACTTTTCCCACAGCATAAAATAACCCTCAACATCCCAATGTTTTGTCCTGGCATATGAGAAGGAAAACATGGGGCATGATGGTAGGTGATTCGGTAGCATAAATTGTGAATGTTTAAGTGTAGTTCTATTTATTCTATGGAAATATACATTTATGGCAAGATAAAAACTAAAACTAAAATAATGAGTTCCGAGGATAGCTATCACCATCTCATCCAACACCAAGCTCTCACCCCCAGGCATTTTCTCCAGTGGAGAGGGGGCACAAATAGTAAGATCTCCACCCCAGCAATCGTATCAACCATAGGTCAGATGCCACCTCCCATGATTACAAATTCTGAAATTCATCTCTTTCACCAAACACAGGGTTTTTTTACCAGGTACCTTGCCATATTTTCACCGAATAGAGTCTTTTTTCTCCAGTCATTTAACTATCCTGGTTCTCAGATTCTACAAGTCCTTCCTACCTTTATTTTCTTCCCTAGTTTGGCTACTAAACACCATTTCAACTCTTTTACCACCAGCGCTTTAGATTACTCCAAATTTATGAGGCTTGGGTATACATCCCATCCCTGAACATGGATTCCTCTAAATCAAAAATTTTCTTGTCTTTTCATTTGGATCCATTAGATATTACTGGTAAAGTATATAACTGCACAGGCTGGGTTCACTGTGACATAATTTTATTAATCTAAGCTAGATCCACACAGTGAATTCTCAGATTTTCAACTCATTCCTATACACTTGCACCCACTTGCCGCCCCCCACCCAATGCTCCACAGAAGCTACTATGAACTTTATTAACTTGACTGAAACTTCCAAGCGTAAAGAACAAAGTCATTTGAGAATTTTCCCATTTTCTCTTTTCCCTAACAAATATCTCTATGTCTCCTCCCATTCTTTTGTCTATGTTAGAAGATAAAATGACCTAATTTGTTGTTTGAGATAATATATTTGGCTGTGTTCCTAATATAATTAGGATTCTTTCCCTCTCCAATGAATTCCACCAATTATTCTATCTCCTTCCCATATTTCTCATCTCTCAGGATCCCTTTTTCCTTTTCTGACCCTGGCCATTCACCGTTGGGAATGGAACCATGAGAAAGTTGCTCTCCAATTTCATGATAGCTCAACAAATAAATAGTTATGGCATCAATGAAGGTTGACGAATCATTTCCTTATTTTCTTTTATATATAACATTATACTATTGCAACTTAAACACTTATCGTTCTTTAATGATAGATATTTGTAGCCTAAGGAATCCATTTCTGCAGGTAGCTAGATAATGTCCTACTTACATGCAAGAGTAACTTTTGAGACCACAATGTGTTTTTTTTTTTAACATCTTTATTGGAGTATAATTGTTTTACAATGGTGTGTTAGTTTCTGCTTTATAACAAAGTGAATCAGCTACACATATACATATATCCCCATATCTCCTCCCTCTTGCGTCTCCCTCCTACCCTCCCTATCCCACCCCTCTAGGTGGTCACAAAGCACCAAGCTGATCTTCCTGTGCTATGTGGCTGCTTCCCACTAGCTATCTGTTTTACATTTGGTAGTATATAAGTCCATGCCACTCTCTCACTTCATCTCAGCTTACTCTTCCCCCCTCTGTGTCCTCAAGTCCATTCTTTACGTCTGTGTCTTTATTCCTGTCCTGCCCCTAAATTCTTTAGAACCATTTTTTTTTTTTTTAGATTCCATATTTATGTGTTAGAATATGGTATTTATTTTTCTCTTTCTGGCTTACTTCACTCTTTATGACAGTCTGTAGGTCCATCCACCTCACTACAAATAACTCAATTTTGTTTCTTTTTATGGCTAAGTAATAGTCCATCATTTCTATGTGCCACATCTTCTTTATTCATTCATCTGTCGATGGACGCTTAGGTTGTTTCCATGTCCTGGCTATAGTAAATAGAGCTGTAATGAACATTGTGGTACATGACTCTTTTTTTTTTTTTTTTTGCGGTATGCGGGCCTCTCACTGTTGTGGCCTCTCCCGTTGCGGAGCACAGGCTCTGGATGCGCAGGCTCAGAGGCCATGGCTCACAGGCCCAGCCGCTCCGCGGCATGTGGGACCTTCTCGGACCGGGGCACGAACCCATGTCCCCTGCATCGGCAGGCGGAATCTCAACCACTGCGCCACCAGGGAAGCCCCATATGATAGTCTTATTTTTAGTTTTTAAAGGAACCTCCATACTGTTCTCCATTGGCTGTATCAATTTACATTCCCACCAACAGAGCAAGAGGGTTCCCTTTTCTCCACACCCTCTCCATCATTTATGGTTTGTAGATTTTTTGAGGATGGCCATTCTGAGCAGTGTGAGGTGATACCACATTGTAGTTTTGATTTTCATTTCTCTAATGATTAGTGATGTTGAGCATCCTTTCATGTGTTTGTTGCCAATCGGTATACCTTCTTTGGAGAAATGTCTATTTAGGTCTTCTGCCCATTTTTTGATTGGGTTGTTTGTTTTTTTAATATTGAGCTGCATGAGCTGCTTGTAAATTTTAAAGATTAATCCTTTGTCAGTTGCTTCATTTGCAAATATGTTCTCCCATTCTGAGGGTTGTATTTTCATCTTGTTTATGGTTTCCTTTGCAGTGCAAAAGCTTTTAAGTTTCATTAGGTCCCATTTCTTTTTATTTCCATTTCTCTACGACGTGGGTCAAAAAGGATCTTGCAGTGATTTATGTCATAGAGTCTTCTGCCTGTGTTTTCCTTTAAGAGTTTTATAGTGCCTGGCCTTACATTTAGGTCTTTAATCCATTTTGAGTTTATTTTTGTGTATGTTGTTAGTGAGTGTTCTAATTTCATTCTTTTCCATGTAGCTGTCCAGTTTTCCCAGCACCACTTATTGAAGAGACTGTCTTTTCTCCATTGTATATTCTTGTGTCCTTTATCAAAAATAAGGTGACCATATGGTGTGGGTTTATCTCTGGGCTTTCTATCCTGTTCCATTGACCTATACTTCTGTCTTTGTGTCAGTACCATACTGTCTTGATTATTGTAGCTTTGTAGTATAGGCTGAAGTCCAGGAGCCTGATTCCTCCAGCTCTGCTTTTCTTTCTCAAGATTGCTTTGACTATTTGGGGTCTTTTGTGTTTCCATACAAATTGTGAAATTTTTTATTGTAATTCTGTGAAAAATGCCATTGGTAGTTTGGTAGGGATTGCATTGAATCAGTAGATTGCTTTGGGTAGCATAGTCATTTTCACAATATTGATTCTTCCAATCCAAAAACATGGTGTACCTCCCCATCTGTTTGTAATCTGTAATTTCTTTCATCAGTGTCTTATAGTTTTCTGCATACAGGTCTTTTGTCTCCTTAAGTAGGTTTATTCCTAAGTATTTTATTCTTTTTGTTGCAATGGTAAGTGGGAATGTGTCCTTAATTTCTCTTTCACATTTTTCAGCATTAGTGTATAGGAATGCAAGAGATTTCTGTGCATTAATTTTGTATCCTGCTACTTTACCAAGTTCATTGATTGGCTCTAGTAGTTCTCTGGTGACATCTTTAGGATTCTCTATGTATAGTATCATGTCATCTGCGAACAGTGACAGCTTTACTTCTTCTTTTCTGATTTGGATTCATTTTATTTATTTTTCTTCTCTGCTTGCTGTGGCTCAAACTTCGAAAACTATGTTGAATAAGATGGGAGAGTGAACAACCTAGTCTTGTTCCTGATCTTAGAGGAAATGGTTTCAGGTTTTCACCATTAAGAATGATGTTGGCTGTAGGTTTGTCATATATGGCCTTTATTATGTTGAGGTAAGTTCCCTCTACGTCTACTTTCTGGAGGGTTTTTATCATAAATGGATGTTGAATTTTGTCGAAGGCCTTTTCTGCTTCTATTCAGATATCATATGGTTTTTCTCCTTCAATTTGTTCATATGGTTTATCACATTAACTGATTTGCGTATATTGAAGAATCCTTGCATTCCTGGGAGAAACCCCACTTGATCATAGTGTATGATCCTTTTAATGTGCTGTTGGATTCTGTTTGCTAGTATTTGGTTGAGGATTTTTGCATCCATGTTCATCAGTGATATTGGCCTGTAGTTTTCTTTCTTTGTGACATCAATGTCTGGTTTTCATATCAGTGTGATGGTGGCCTCATAGAATAAGTTTGGGAGTGTTCCTCCCTCTGCTATATTTTGGAAGATTTGAGAAGGATAGGTGTTAGCCCTTCTATAAATGTCTGAAAGAATTCCCCTGTGAAGCCCTCTAGTCCTAGGCTATAGTTTGTTGGAAGATTTTTTATCACAGTCTCAATTTCAGTGCTTGTGATATAAAACAGACATTTATATTTTCTATTTCTTCCTGGTTCAGTCTTGGAAGATAGTGCTTTTCTAAGAATTTGCCCATTTTTTTCTAGGTTGTCCATTTTATTGGCATATAGTTGCTTGTAGTAATCTCTCATGATCCTTTGTATTTCTGCAGTGTCAGTTGTTACTTCTCCTTTTGCATTTAGAATTCTATTGATTTGAGTCTTCTCCCTTTTTTTCTTTATGAGTCTGGCTAATGGTTTATCAATTTTTTTATCTTCTCAAAGAACCAGAGTTTTGTTTTATTGATCTTTATTACTGTTTCCTTCATTTCTTTTTCATTTATTTCTGATCTGATCTTTATGATTTCTTTCCTTCTGCTAACTTTGGGGTATTTTTTGTTCTTCTTTCTCTAATTGCTTTAGATGTAAGATTAGGTTGTTATTTGAGTTGTTTCTTGTTTCTTGAGGTAGGATTGTATTGTTATAAACTTCCCTCTTAAAACGTCTTTTGCTGCATCCCACATGGTTTAGGTCATCGGGTTTTCATCATTGTTTATTTCTAGGTATTTTTGATTTCCTCTTTGATTTCTTCAGTGATCTCTTGGTTATTTAGTAGTGTATTGTTTAGCCTCCATGTGTTTGTATTTTTTACAGATATTTTCCTGTAATTGATATCTAGTCTCATAGCATTGTAGTTGAAAAAGATGCTTGCTACGATTTCAATTTTCTTAAATTTGCCAAGGCTTGATTTGTGACCCAGGATATGATCTATCTTGAAGAATGTTCTATGAGCACTTGAGAAGAACGTGTATTCTGTTGTTTTTGGATGGAATGTCCTATAAATATCAAATAAGTCCATCTTTTTTCATGTATCCTTTAAAGCTTGTGTTTCCTTATTTATTTTCATTTTGGATGATCTGTCCATTGGTGAAAGTGGGGTGTTAAAGTTGCCTACTATGATTATGTTACTGTCAATTTCCCCTTTTATGGCTGTTAGCATTTGCCTTATGTATTGAGGTACTCCTATGTTGGGTGCATAAATATTTACAATTGTTATATCTTCTTCTTGGATTGATCCCTTGATCATTATGTAGTGTCCTTCTTTGTCTCTTGTAATAGTCTTTATTTTAAAGTCTATTTGGTGTGATATGAGAATTGCTACTCCAGCTTTCTTTTGATTTCCATTTGCATGGGATATCTTTTCCCATCCCCTCACTTTCAGTCTGTATGTGTCCCTAGGTCTGAAGTGAGTCTCTTGTAGAAAGCATATTTACCGGTCTTGTTTTGTATCCATTCAGCCAGTCTATGTCTTTTGGTTGGAGCATTTAATCCATTTATGTTTAAGGTAATTATCAGTATGTATGTTCCTGTTACCATTTCCTTAATTGTTTTGGGTTTGTTATTTTAGGTCTTTTCCTTCTCTTGTGTTTCCTGCTTAGAGAGGTTCCTTTAGCATTTGTTGTAAAGCTGGTTTGGTGGTGCTGAATTCTCTTAACTCTTGCTTATCTGTAAAGATTTTAATTTCTCCGTCGAATCTGAGTGAGATCCTTGCTGGGTAGAGTAATCTTGTTTGTAGGTTTTTCCCTTTCATCACTTTAAAAATGTCCTGCCACTCCCTTCTGGCTTGAAGAGTCTCTGCTGAAAGATCAGCTGTTAACCTTATGGGGATTCCCTTGTATGTTATTTGTTGCTTTTCCCTTGCTGCTTTTAATATTTTTTCTTTGTATTTAATTTTTGATAGTTTGATTAATATGTGTCTTGGTGGTTTTCTCCTTGGATTTATTCTGTATGGGACTCTGTGCTTCCTGGACTTGATTGACTATTTCCTTTCCCATATTAGGGAAGTTTTCAACTATAACCTCTTCAAATATTTTCTCAGTCCCTTTCTTTTTCTCTTCTTCTTCTGGGACCCCTATTATTTGAATATTCGTGCATTTAATATTGTCCCAGAGCTCTCTGAGACTGTCCTCAATTCTTTTCATTCTTTTTTCTTTATTCTGCTCTGTGGGAGTTATTTCCACTATTTTATCTTCCAGGTCACTAATCCATTCTTCTGCCTCAGTTATTCTGCTATTGATTCCTTCTAGAAAATTTTTAATTTCATTTATTGTGTTGTTCATCATTGTTTGCTCTTTAGTTCTTCTATGTCCTTGTTAAATGTTTCTTGTATTTTCTGCATTCTATTTCCAAGGTTTTGCATCATCTTTATTATCATTACTCTGAATTCTTTTTCAGGTAGACTGCCTATTTCCTCTTCATTTCTTTGGTCTGGTGGGTTTTTACCTTGCTCCTTCATTTGCTATGCACTTCTCTGTCTTCTCATTTTGCTTAACTTACTGTGTTTGGGGTCTCATTTTTGTAGGCTGCAGGTTTATAGTTCCTGTTGTTTTTGTTGTCTGCCCCCAGTGTCTAAGGTTGGTTCAGTGGGCTGTATAGGCTTCCTAGTGGAGGGGACTGGTGCCTGTGTTCTGGTGCATGAGGCTGAATCTTGTGTTTCTGGTGGGCAGGACCTCATCCAGTGGTGTGTTTTGGGGTGTCTGTAACCTTATTACGATTTTAGGCAGCCTCTCTGCTAATGGGTGGGGTCGTGTTCCTATCTTGCTAGTTGTTTGGCACAGGGTGTCCAGCACTGTAGCTTGCTGGTCATTGAGTGGAGCTGGGTCTTAGCTTTGAGATGATATCTCTGGGAGAGCTTTCACCATTTGATATTATGGATTTGGGAGGTTTCTGGTGGATCAATATCCTGAACTCGGCTCTCCCACCTCAGAGGCACAGGCCTGACACCCAGCTGGAGCACCAAGACCCTATCAGCCACATGGCTCAGAAGAAAAGGGAGAAATAAATAAATAAATAAAATAATTACAATAAAAGAATTATTAAAAATAAAAAAATTCAAAAGTAATACAAAAAATAGACAAGGGAACAACCAAACCCAAAACTAAACAGTATACTTAAAAAAAGCAAACAAACAAAAAAATGGACAGACAGAACCCTAGGACAAATGGTAAAACAGAGCTATACAGACAAAATCACACAAAGAAGCATACACATACACACTCACAAAAAGAGAAAAAGTAAAAAAAATCTATATCTATATCTATATATATATATAAAAAGGAAGAGAGCAATCCAATTAATAAACAAATCTACCAATGATAATGAACTCTAAATACTAAACTAAGATAAACATAAAACCAGAAACAAATTAGCCTCAGAAAGCAAACCCCAGGTCTCCAGTTGCTCCCAAAGTCCACCTCCTCAAATTTGGGGTGATTCGTTGTCTATTCAGGTATTCCACAGATGCAGGTACATCAAGTTGATTGTGGAGATTTAATCCGCTGCTCCTGAGGCTGCTGGGAGAGATTGCCCTTTCTCTTCTTTGTTCTCACAGCTCCTGGGGCTCAGCTTTGGATTTGGCCCCGCCTCTGCGTGTAGGTCGCCAGAGGGCGTCTGTTCTTCGCTCAGACAGGACGGGGTTAAAGGAGCCGCTGATTTGGGGGCTCTGGCTCACTCAGGCCGGGGGGAGGGAGGGGTGCAGATGCGGGGCTAGCCTGCAGCGGCAGAGGCCGATGTGACGTTGCACCAGCCTGAGGCGCACCGTGCGTCCTCTCGGGGAAGTTGTCCCTGGATCACAGGACCCTGGCAGTGGCGGGCTGCCCAGGCTCCCGGGAGGGGAGGTGTGGATAGTGACCTGTGCTCGCACACAGGATTCTTGGTGGCGGCAGCAGTAGCCTTAGCGTCTCATGCCCGTCTCTGGGGTCTGCGCTGATAGCCACGGCTCGCGCCCGTCTCTGGAGCCCCTTTAGGCAGTGCTTTGAATCCCCTCTCCTCGCGCACCCTGAAACAATGCTATCTTGCCTCTTCGGCAGTTCCAGACTTTTCCCAGGACTCCCTCCCGGCTAGCTGTGGCGCACTAGCCCCTTCAGGCTGTGTTCAGGCCGCCAACTGCAGTCCTCTCCCGGCGCTCCGACTGAAGCCCGAGCCTCAGCTCCCAGCCCCGCCCGCCCCGGCAGGGGAGCAGACAAGCCTCTCGGGCTGGTGAGTGCCGGTCGGCACCCATCCTCTGTGCGGGAATCTCTCCGCTTTGCCCTCCGCACCCCTGTAGCTGCGCTCTCCTCCGCGGCCCCGAAGCTTCCCCCCTCCGCCACCCACCTGTCTCCGCCCGCAAAGGGGCTTCTAGTGTGTGGGAACTTTCCCTCCTTCACTGCTCCCTCCCACTGGTGCAGGTCCCGTCCCTATTCTTTTGTCTCTGTTTTTTTTTTTTTCTTTTGCCCTACCCAGGTACGTGGGGAGTTTCTTGCCTTTTGGGAGGTCTGAGCTCTTCTGCCAGCGTTCAGTAGGTGTTCTGTAGGAGTTGTTCCACGTGTAGATGTATTTCTGATGTATTTGTGAAGTGGAAGGTGATTTCCACGTCTTACTCCTCCGCCATCTTGAAGGTCTCCCCCGCAATGTGTTTTCAGTTTTTCTTTGTCACAAGTTTAAATATTCCTTGCATTGTTTTATACTTCAAAGTATAAAAGCTTTAAATAACTAAATAAGCATATTATAGATCTATAATTATGGTTAATTATAAAGTGAGCAAGAGGAGATTTCTACTGTGATTGGCAATTAAGAACCTTGGGCATTGAAATTAATTCAGTTTAATTCCCTAATCTAAATATACTGACTTCATAACAAAATTAACATTTAAAACATTAAAAGACATTTATAAAAATTATAAACGAAACTTGAAGGAAATTAATTTGTCTCTGATTGCATTGACAATAATTACTTGATATATCAAGCACAACTAAATTCATATCCTGTTATGAAATGTTGGCTTTTTTTCCCTTTTTCTTTCTTTTTTTTTTTTTTTGTGGTACGCAGGCCTCTCACTGCCGTGGCCTCTCCCGTTGCGGAGCACAGGCTCCGGACGTGCAGGCTCAGTGGCCATGGCTCACGGGCCCAGCCGCTCCACGGCATGTGGAATCTTCCCGGTCCGGGGCACAAACCCGTGTTCCCTGCGTCTGCAGGTGGACTTTCAACCACTGCACCACCAGGGAAGCCCCCTCTTTCTTATTTTGAAGGTGAGATGTATGCATTTAGAATGACCTATAGGTTATAAATTATTATTTTTATTTTCTAACAAATAGCAAAATTCACCAGTCCCAACTGACGGGCATAATGCAAGGATGGAAATTTCCCAATTTCAGTAGCTTCTTCTGCCATTTAAACCACACTCCCATCTCAAAGTTCGCTATGTATTTTTCACTTCTTGGAACAAATTTTCGTTGGGCACATGCCAGGCACTGCTCTGTGTGATGAACATTCAGAAATGAGCAAGACAGACCAGGTCTTTGCCCTTGTCTATAAAGACAGTATTTATGTGCAATATTTCCCTAGATGAAATCATATCAGCATAAGGTAAACTCTTGATAGCCAACCCATAAGATCTGTTTTGGTACACATGTAATATTGAACTGTGACCCAATGGTAAAGAGAACTGAATAAGATAAAGAGCACAGCAATGGGGTATATAGACCATGATTTATACTAACATAGCCCGGAAGAAGGCTCAAGATTATCTGTACTCTTACTACTTTTTTTTTTATAAGTTTATTTATTTTATTCATTTTTATTTTTGGCTGCGTTGGGTCTTTGTTGCTGCGCGCAGGCTTTCTCTAGTTGTAGTGAGCAGGGGCTACTCTTTGTTGTGGTGTGTGGGCTTCTCGTTGCGGTGGCTTCTCTTGTTGTAGAGCACAGGCTCTAGGCACGTGGGCTTCAGTAGCTGTGGCACGTGGGTTCAGTAGTTGTGGCTTGCAGACTCTAGAGCTCAGGCTCAGTAGTTGTGGCGCATGGGCTTAGTTGCTCCCTGGCATGTGAGATCTTCCTGGACCAGGGCTCGAACCCGTGTCCCCTACATTGGCCAGTGGATTCTTAACCAGTGCACCACCAGGGAAACCCTGTACTCTTAGTACTTTCTTTATCACTACCTACCTTCAGGTAACTATAACATGTTGTGCTCTCTGTCACTGCTTAGTCCAGATTATCTCATTTATTCTTCTCATCATCCCTATGAAGAAAGTTCTATCATTTCTAGTTTAGAAATGAGGAGAGGTAATTTAGAGAAGGTAAAAAGAATGCCCAGTTCACACATCAACTGAGGATCAGAGTCTATAGTAAACCGTGGTCTGACTGTAATACTGGCTTCCCCTGAAGTGATACTACCTTGTGCTAAATAAACTTTGGGAAATGGAAAACAGGCAAAAAACACCTAAAATAGATAAGCAAGTATATGTCCCCTCCTGCCCCCCCAAAACAACCAACCTAGTAGCTGCTCTCTTTAGTCCTAAGATAGTTTCTTTGTCTGAAGGTCTTTTTTGGTGGGCATCAGCAGGAGACAGTCTGTTTTTCCTTAGCCAGCTGCACTTCCTGTGAGCTTGAATGTAGGCTTTGAGGTTATGAGGTTTCAGAGAAAGCTCAGTCTGTGACTGAAAGCCTCTGCCATTATTTGCAGGTTGTTAAGCTTGTTTGAGTATTTGTTCAAATAAAAAGTTAAGGAAATTTGATTAACACTCTTTCTCTAGCCTTTCAGAAGGAGACAACAGATCTGATCATCATATTGAAAAAAAAGGTGACAACAGGGGGAAATGGTGGTGTTTCCCCATCCTGACTCTTAACTCATTTTGTCTGAAAACCTATTGACTTAATTTGCAACGATTTTGTGGAGTAAGTGGATTACTGTCAATGTGAACAGTTTGTATGTGGAACTTTTGTTCCCACAGCAAAAATGCTGGCTAAGTTGCCAGCACCACTAGCTGCCTGCGTTTACAATCACCCCGGGAACCCCCATTGAACAGCCTCCGAACGAGGACAGCTTAATGTAAATTGAATAGCGTCCCTAATATTACACTGCCATTTAGCATTCAACTTCTAAGTGTCAGGGTGGCCTGAGCCAAGCCCTACTCTGGGACCTGAATAGTGATTCATGAACCACAATTAATAATACCAACCGTTACAACAAAAGCATGTAGCTGAAGTTGAAGAAACCATCTTGCTAGTGACGCCTTTTTTCTTTTTGCGCTTCGTTCTCACCTAATACACCCACTGTCCCTTTCATCCTAAAAGAATATTCATGTAACAGTAACTGCAGTGAGGCGATGGTAGATTCCTCCAGCTAAATATTTTAGAGTGGGTACATTCAGTGTGATTCCTAGGCTGGGACAAGAAGGAGAGTATAAGCAATATTAAGCCATTAAACAAAGGAAGCTTGGGTCAGAAATATGAAGGTCATACATGAGAAGAAGAGAAAGGATGCAAATGCAAAATGAAGTCAAGAACATGAAGAGAGAAAGATTGCAAAGTTATTATCAAAGATGGAAAAATCAGCATCTGGATTGGGCTGAGAAAATATTCAAGACCTCCTCTAAAATCTGTGGGGTCCCGAAGAAAAGTAGAGATGAAGGTTCACATCCCAGATCTTATTTTTAAAAGTTATAACTCAAGCTCTACCCAAGGCCTGGCCCACCTTCCTACGCTGGAGACCTTAGCACACTCCTAGGGGATGCGCCTGTGACGCTGCCCTGCTGGCTGCTAGCCTGAGTGGGAACAAGGATCTGCTGGGGCAAGACCTAAACTGAGGTCCCTGGGCAGGGACCAGCCCAAACCCAGAGTGGAGAGTGACCAGGCTCAGCTCCTCGGGGGGCTGGGAGGGACAGGACCCCTGCCCCATACTTTTCCTGCTCGAGATTCTCAGGCAGCTCTAAATGCTTCCCCAACTAAACCCCAGAGTACAAAGAGGGGAGAGAATACAGTATTTGGAGAACCTGATCTGTCTAGACACCCACCTTGGAGATTGGAGCAGCTGAGTTTAAGCAAAATCAGCCTCTCTTCCTCTGGCAAGCCAGGACAGGGGCTGGCTCTTCTCCCTCGTGTACACTTGAGCGCTCTTAGCTCCGCTCTCTGGCCTGGGGCACCTAGTACCAGTTCCTCTAGAAGGTACTGCATCTGTAATGCCCATTTGCTCAGTTAGCTACAGATCCTTCAAAAAACTTTCTTAGGAAAAATAAAATTGGTCTCGTATTTCAGTTTTTGTGATATGTGACACCCTCTAAGATGCAAACCCAGGGCCCTCTTGCCTGGGTCTAAGGGCAGAACTGAAAGCATCCCATCATTTTAAGGTATGTAGAAGCCAATAACAAACCAAGTGGAGTATAATTGATATACCTGGCATTCCTTGATAGTGGCCTGTGCTCCACCTGCCCCACGTATGCCCAGCCAACCTCAAGAATCCTGGCGGAGCAACAGTCCCCTTTGTAAAGGAAGGATAAAGCAATCAGGTTTAGAAAACACTAGAGCACATCTTCAAATAATGGGTCAGAATCACCTACTGCAAAAATCAAACCATGAGCAGATGAATCCGACACGTAGCTTTTAGAAGTGGAGTAATTACAATGGAGCACACGTTTTGGAGTAAACTCTCAGCCTGTGAGATAGCTTTTGAAGCAGTAATGGCTAGTGAAACTTATCATTCCAGTCTCAGAAAGATTAGTGGTAATCTACAATTTTTATTAATCATACTCATACACAAAAATAGAAGGGACTCACAGAAATATCACTTTCAATACATATCTCATAAATGCTTACAATTTGTGCTTTGTTTAACTTACAAGAGGGAATAGAAGTTAGGACAAAGGGATTTAGCTAAAGTACCACAAAAAGCTTAGAACAAATGAGTGGAGGGCTAACTACTGAAATTAGGAATTAGTCTAATAGCCATACTGGAGGTCTGCACACAACTGATCTTCAATAAATGCAAAACTACAACAAATAAAACTTTCTTAGACCTCAGACTAACAAGCACCAAGCTTTTCTGAATGTAAATATAATTTTGAGTTGTAAATAGGTTGAACTCTTTGTATGGACCTCATCACTCTCTACTTTTCACTCAACCAATGTCTCTGTTTAGTCAGTGGTTCTATGATGTGTACTTGTCATGTAGTGATTTTGATTCTGTAGAAAGTCTCTGTGGAAAGGGGGTAAATACAAAAAGTACTCTAAAAAGCTGCCATATAAGTTTTTTTTTAGAATATTTTGAACAAATAGAAAAGAAGTCTCATCATGTTCTTTGCACTAAGCAACTGTTTTCAATAACGAGTCCTGCATAAGGACTTATTGATGGATTCAGAAATCCTAGCACGGGACAGGGAGGCTGCAATTAAAGGCATCCTCCGATTAGTGCCCAAACAGACTCAAAGGGGAGTGGTCTGTATTGCCCTGGAAAATAGCAGTTCTGAGTTGTAAGGTTGACAGAACTTTGCAGGATGAACAGTATAAATTTATAGACAGACATATAAACCATGGAGAAGAATTTCAGAACCTTGCTAACTACCTTGATTTAGAATGAAATAAGCTGAAGATGAATTATTTCTCATTTTGTTTGAAAAATTGGCAACCCATCCACAGAAAATATGCCTGAGATTTGGAGGATCATACAAATGTTATCGCTGTACTTGAGACAGTAAATCTTCCTCTTGACCTCCAGAATAGGACCCACATTTAATAAAATGCTTTTATTCTACTATGAAGCCTTTCTGGGTTGTGTTAAACCAGATCAGCCAGGATAGATGAAATTTACCAGTCGGTTCAGACTCCTGCTGCAAACTCTCACGCCTGCATCTACCGCCAGCTTTCAGCAGGAAGGAGAGACCAGCAGCTTATCAACCTATAGAAACAATCCATCTCCATATTCTCTACTGAAGCTCACACACGGATGATAACTTGAACAATTTTCCAGTACATAAAGAGAGTAAATAAATAACGAGGCAACATGGCGCTTAATGTTTTCCTTTCTCGTTTTCTTTCTCTTTGCGTTCCAGCTTCAGGCAACAAAATCCTTAAGCACTGAAACGAGCAAAAAAGCAGTTTTAAGAAGATAGGTCAGGACATTAATATAACACCTCCTTTTTATCCTCTGACATTCCTCACAATAAATCAGCTGGCTTTCCTCCACACCCTTCACCCGCCCATCCAGATTTCGGATCGCCGAAAGTAAATCTGTGACAAGGGTATCTATACATAATATTAATGGTGCCGAGGAGGGCTGGTGTGAAGTGTGAGCGCTTGTCAAGAAAGGAGCGATCGAGCCCAGCCGTTCATCCTCCGCAGTGTGCTCTACATCATCTGCAGGACAAATGTAACATCATTAGGAAGAAAAAAAAAGAGGAAGAGGGAGGCAGGAGGAGGTGGGGAAGTAGCCAACCTGCAAGGAAACGGCTAAGTTGGAGATTCCAATCAATCTAACTAAGCCAGGTTCCCTGAGATACTGTCAGCTGCTGCAGACAAAACAGATTGCAGGAGAGATCAGTGAGTCAAACAAACAAACAAACCAAAAACTACGAAATACAACTTTCTTATCAGAGATTTACTCAAGTACTGGTGGCATTTTAAATCCACTTTCCAGTTTAGCTCCACTTTGCCTGGCCAGGAAAGAGAAAGAAGTTTGCTTTATCCTTGAATAAAAGAATTCAAGCAATCAGCACTCTAGGGGGTACTGGTTCATAAGCATTTACAGTAGATTAAAAAAGAAATGATGACAGATATTTTGTGAGTCAAAATTTAAGAAAAGGCCAGAAGGATAGAGAAGTTTGAGTTTCAATCTTTACTCAAGGTCAAAATCTAGCTTCTGGGTTAGCATGTGGCTGAGTTTTTTATGGTGAAAGGGGGCTCCAGTTTCTTTGGCTGTTTAATCAATTGTATGTAGAAGGATTGTGTCCAACTAAAGATCTGTAGGCAGTGAAACTATTGTCCATATGCTGTCCTAGTCCCTGCTTGTGAAATAAGGATCATTTGATCTTTTGTGCCAAAGTATTAAATCACCTAATCCGCTGACAGCTAAACTTAAGAAAACCAATGCCAAAACAAAACAATGAACAGAGCGAATGAAACAAACTGTCCTAAATTACTGGGGCGGGTTAAATAAAATCCAAGTTCCATTACCCCTCTGATTCCATTTACTCACCTGTCACTTAATTCAGAGCCCGACAAGTTATTTTGACTTATCATCTAAACTGCTCCAGATCTATAGCTCTGAGATGTTTAGTTACAACTTGGGGAATGTTGTCTTACAAATAATTTTAGCATTTGCTTTGGATGATTCCCAAGTCCTTTTACCAAGTGTCAGAACAGATCTGAACCCAGTTCAGTTTTCAGGTCTAATGAATCTTATCCCAAAGCAACAACTTTAGTTACTATTGATCAATCAGTTTTATTTCCATTTTAAATGCCTGAATACCTCGGATAACTCAGAAATTAATTACTGAGTATTTTAGAAACCAGCCTCCCCCATCTACATTCAGTATCTTTTAAAAGTTTTTTCACTAATAGTTTAAAGTAAAAGAAATCAGGTGCTCACCTTTTAAAGTAGCCTTGTTTCCAAAATATGATAGGCAAACTTACTGCTCTTGCCAGCCACTTAAATTAGGGTCCTGTTGAATGGAGACAATGACATATGGGTAGTTCCAAATTTAAGCTAGCGCAAAGAAATAGCACCTAATGCAAGCAGACTAAGAAAGTGCAAGGTCATATTTAACTGTATCAAACTTGATTCTTTAAGCTCTAACAGGATTTGATCATCAGTCAATCGTGGAATGCTGAATTTGCCTAATAGTAATTCTTTTTCCATCTACAAATGACCATAGTTTGTACATAATTTAAATCGAGACATATGAAATTATGGTGATGGTTATGAAAGAAAATCAGAATAATTTTTACTTTATTAACAATAATGTACTAGGTGTACACAGTACACACAACTATACAAATAAGCACAGTGAGTCTTTAAGTAAGCAGTGCAAAAACGAAACTATTTAAAGAGAAATTTGATTTTGGCATACATGGCCCATTATCTAAATCTGACCTCCAGAAAGAAATGTCAACTAATCGTAATTATCACTGCACCCATCCATTCTGAAAAATAAATAAATAAATACACAACAGGCAGAACTAAACAATTAAGGGATTTTTGCATTTCCCATTATGGTCCCTCCTGTAAAATAAAGAATAGATAGACTGAAACATGAATATGAAGGCATGAATGAGAATTATTTTCTTATTCTTAAAACAAACAAGCAATGAGTAAAACAACATTCACATTAATTTAAAATGAAACTATGATGCATTTTCTTATTCTGTTTAATTTTGTACCACTTGTGTAACAATGGAGAAATCTGCAAAATGAAAATAATGTTACAAATATCATTTGATTCAGATGATCTTGGTAGCTCATTTTTCATGGGTCATCTCTTTTAAAATTTAAATTAGTAGGAAATTATTTGCTAACATTTAAAAATTCTCTGTTGTCTCTCCAAATAGAATTAATCTTCTATTGCATTCTGGAAGCTTTAGAAAACATATAGCATGACATGAAGTTCAGAATTTCTTTTTTCAAAAAAAATAAAGCTGACTTATTAATTAAATATGTCTGACATCTTCACCAAATTATTAGCACCTTGAGGAATGGAGCTGTCTCTCCTTCATTGTTTCACCCGGAGCACTGATACAGGATTGGGCCTTCCTGTGGAAAAGAACTCTGTGACTTTGTACAAGTCACTCCCCTCTGAAGGCTTATTACCTCTTTTATAAGTGGAGATGTGGATGAGATGATCAATACAATTTCTTCTCACAAAGAGGGCTATGGTTGGATGAATTATGAACTGAGGATGTAGCTCTGCTCTATTGGGTCTTAGTAGTTGTAGGTCTTTGTAAGGAAAAATCATGTAAACAGATAGCACTTTGATAAGAGAAAGAAAAACAAATAGTGTAATGGACAAGTTACTGGGAAGATCAGGTAATCTTAATCTAGGAATGAAGGAAGTTAAAATGAAGAAACTGGGTCATTTCAGATAAGGGAAGAGGAGAGAAGCCATTTCAGGCTGCAAGAACAGACTGAGAAAAGATAATGTATGTTTGGAGAATGGTCGATTAGCCCAGGGTAGCTGGGGTGCATTATAGTTGAGCAGATGTAATGAAAGACAAAAATAATACTGATACTAAGAACTAGTATTTGAGAGAAAGGAAAGAGAAGATCAGGTCGTGGTGCACAAGAAAGCTCTAACAGAGGAGGCGGGATTTGAGTTGAATCTTGGAAAATGAGTAGGATTTGAAGAGGAAAAGGAGAGGATAAGAGTGAGTTCATATAGAGGAAAGTATATTTGATAGATATATTTAGGTCAGGAAAACATTTGATTAGAATGAAACATTCATGTGAAAATCAAGACTGTAAAAGGAGATCAGGAAGATGTTGGAGAGGACAGAGCATTCCAGGTGGAAGAATTGGCCTATTTCTCATGTACTGAGTAATCTTTGCTATGTTATGTGCCGAGGAGTCAAATAGCGACAGCATGGAAAGCCTTGGGTGGTAGAGGAATAGAAAACCTCTTAGCCTAGAAAACAGAAAGACTGGGACGGGGCAAACAGTGAGGAAACTATTACCCAGGTCCGAGCATGAGATGATGAATAAAGCAAAAAAAGAAAGAAACTTGGGACTTGGTTGACAAAATGGATATGACACACGAGGTGGAGAAAATATTGAAATAAGTTATGAGAATGTGGTACTTTTAGCACTGATATGTAGGACATATAGAAATATCTCACACATTTTGAGGAATTGTAGTCTTTGCACAGAGGGTCTTTGCAAAAATGCAGCAGGTAAAACCCGGTCTCATAGAATAGAGGGTACTCACTGGGAAGTTAAAAACTTGCCAATAAATATATGCATCTGTTGAAAAGTGTTCAGCTGCAAGTAACATAAATCCCAGCTATGGGTTACAAAAATAGGAATCTAATTTTCTCACACAGCAAGAAGTTTGTTAGTAGGCATTTGCTGTGCAGGTTCAGATGCTTGGCAAACTCATCTTTCTATTCTGGCATTGTTAAGGTGAGGTGCTCATCTTTATGCTTCTCACCTCCTGATCACAAGATGGCTGCTATATCTCCAGACATTACATTCATTTCCAAGACAGGAAAAAGATAAGGGTTTGCTATGTTATATTAGGAAAGCAAAAGTTTCCCTGGAAATCCCCAGTAGACTACCATTTATGTCTTACTGATCAGAGCTGATCGACTTGGTCACTTCTAGCAGCAAGGGAAAATGGGAATGTGTTTTCTGGGTATATTGCTTACCAAATAAAGTCAGGATTCTGTTAGCAAGAAAAAAAGGAGAATGGATATTGTGTAGGCAATTAGAAAGATATGCTAAAGTATATTTTATAGCATAGTAAATAAAAGTTCTAGAAGGTGATTGCTCTTAAGTGATAAAAATTTGTTGTCATTAAAACTTGATAGTTGGTGACCCTTCTAAATCTCTCTCAAAATTCTTTTCCTATCTCCCCCCCCCCATCTCCATGAA
Organism: Stenella coeruleoalba; assembly: GCF_951394435.1. Lineage (NCBI taxonomy): Eukaryota > Metazoa > Chordata > Mammalia > Artiodactyla > Delphinidae > Stenella > Stenella coeruleoalba. The sequence goes on from NC_137169.1 coordinate 139,978,914, forward strand.
TGCTACCTACCTGGCGTGGACTATAGCAATGACCTCACCTGGTCACTTTGCTGTCATCCTCTTGCCCTATTACTATCTATTTTCTGTACAATAATAAGAATGATCTTTTTATAGAGGAAGTTACAACTTAATATACAGTTTGCATTATTTTCAGATCAATGAAAATAGAAACACTATATATATTGATGTGACCAAGCTACTTTAAAGAAAATCCTTAGCCTTAGATATTTTTATTATTAAACATTAAAAATGAGTTAAGTAGCATTCATTTATCTGAAAAAAACACAATAAAATATACTAAAATTAAGTAGAAAGAAGGAATTAATAATTGACAAAACCCAAGATGGTTATTTAGGAAAAAATCAGGAAAACTGATCAGTAAGTTAAAATATTTTTGAAAAGATCAATAAGTTAAAGCTCTAATAAGCCCTTATATGGAAAAACAGAGAATCTACATACACTCACGTATATGTACATATAACAAATAAATTCTAGAGTATAATAAATGACAGTAAATATGAGAAAAGCTCTAATAAATTTTCCAAAATATTTTTGTAACATGAGAAATTACTCTATAGAGTTTCACATAATAAATTTGAATAAAAGGTGTGATTTTTCAAGGAAATATCAAAAATTACTCAAGAAAAGGATAACTATAGGAAGGAAATAAAGAGCTGTCCTGCAGCTAATACCAAAAAAGGAGAAGGCTGAGGTCACTCTACAGGCTCTTCATATCAAATCTTCAACAGTACAGTATTCCCCATAATTCTTTCTTCATTCCCAAGCACAGAAAAAGGCAGGCAGCTTTCCATTTATTTTTTGTGTCACACATAATTCTGATACCAAAACCTGACCAAGATTGTACCAAAAATGAAGCTCATGGTCTAGTCTCAGTCATGACTGTATCTTGCTCTCCTACTGTCTACAGACTACAAAAATACTTATCAGCAGCACAGTCACCGGAAAAGAAGCAGGTTTATTTCAGGAATGCAAAGATGGATCAATATCAGACAATCTATTAATTTTAATATATAACTTTATTAAAGGTATGATCATATGCAGGTATGCCCAAAAGTCATTTGATAACTTCCAGCTAGACATAATAAAAAGTTTTAGTAAATTTGAGAATAAAATCAACAGACATAATACAGTAAAGAATATAATGTCATAGTGTGCACTTTTTATGTATTAGGAATATACCAGACACATTCCTTTTATAGTGAGGAACAAAAAATGCCTATGTTGAAGATTGTATTATTATTCTAAGTACTGTCTTCTCCTCTCTCTAGGAGGATTATAGGTCCCTACACCTTCAATGGCAGTATTAGCCACATGATTTGCAACGTCTCTCCTTATAGAAGAATTACATATTCCCACTTCACTGATAACAGTAGTTGCCAAGTGACTTGCTTTGAACAATTTATTGTGAGTAAAAATAATTGTGACATTCCTAAACAGAAGCTTTAAGAGGCATCTCATGATTTTGCCATACTCTTCTTTCCATCTCTCACGAGACCACAGTGTCCCAAAATTAGGTCTAGGAGACAAGACAACATAGGACAGAGCCATGGCTGACACAAATTGTACATGAATGTGAATGAGAAACAAGCCTTTGCTGTTGGAAACCACTGAAAAGTGGGGGTCATATTTGCTAGAACAAAACTTAGCTTGACTGATACCACATACTATCTCCACTAGTCTTCTACATTCTTTCTGGGCATTCAGAATGTGATAAGGCTGAACAAAAGATATACTATACACAAATATGGGCAAGGAAAATAAGTAATTGTCATTATTTACTAATGATATATTGCTATTTAATGAGACTCCAAGAGAATCAGCTGAAAATCTCTTAGGACTCATAGAATTGGGAAATAAGAAACAAACCTTTCTTTATATCACAAATAACCAGTCAAAAAACATAACAAAAGTAATTCCAATAAAATAACAATAAAATAATTAAAATACTAGAAATTAACTTAATAACAAATGAGTGAGACTTACACAGCTATATTAAGAAAATCATTCACTTGACAGTCAATAAAGGTACACTATATTCAATATCTTGTAATAACCTACAATGGAAAATAATCTGAAAAAAATGTATATATAACTGAATCACTTTGCTGTATACCTGAAACTAACACAATATTGTAAATCAACTATACTTCATTTAAAAAAATTTTTTAAATAAATACACATTAAGTTCTAGGCACTATTATAGGCTCTGGCAATACGACAGTACAAAATGCTTTTTCCTGGAGCTTACATTCTACTTGGAGATGAGAGACAATAAACAAATATGAAAACTAATATATAATATGTGAGGTAAGTGGGATAAGTACTGAAGATAAAAATTGAACAAGGAGGATAGGAAATGTGGGAGAAGCTATGAACAGAGGCATTTTATATAGGATGGTCAGAAAAAGCCTCACCAAGAAGGTGACATTTGAGTAGAGACCTGACAGGTGAGGAGTGAGCCAGGAGACAGGTGAGGAGTGAGCCATGAGTTTTACATGGAAAGGTAACAGCTTTCCCTTTAAAGAGAACTGACACAGAGATCTTGAGATGAGGGTGGCACAGCCCTGGACCACTAAGGAGACCAGTGTGGTTGCAGTGCAGAGTGGTCGTAAGTGAGGGAAAGATGGGAGGAGATGGGGGTTCCAAAGAGCACTAGGGGGTGGTGGGACACAGCTTATAAAGGGCTTGGAAATTGTACCCCAAATGAAGTGGAGACCATAAAGTTGTACTGAAGAACATTAAACAGACCAAAAGAAAAAGAAAAAAATGCAGAGATAGATTTCTTCCAGGATTAATATTCTGAAGATGCCATTTCACTTTATAGTAACATATACATTTAATATAACTAAAAAAAATCCCAACGTGTTACTTTTAATATTTAACAAATTGAAATAAAAAATTATTTGGAAGACTATACATAGGGAAATACCCTAGAAAGTTTCATATATCAAGAATAAGTATTCACCCAACCAAATATCAAAATATATTTTAAGCTATGGTAAATATTGGGTTGGCCAAAAAGTTCATTCAGTTTAAAGTAAAAATAAAACACACATTTTAAAATTCATAAAGAACTTTATTGAACAACATATTCACTAACCGAATGAACTTTTTGGCCAACCCAATAAATACTCATGGTACTGTATAGGAACAGATTTATTAAAACTTGATAGAACTTTCCTATATGAGAAATGGTCATTATAAATCAGTGGGTAGAGGAGAGATTATTCAGAAGATAATATTAAATCAATTGATAAACCTGAGGAAAAAATAAATTTAATTTCCTATCTCATATCATATAAAAAACTTTCCAATGAAATGTAAACTCCTAAACCATAGTAACACATGAAGCAAATGCAGGATTTTTTTTCTAACTTACAATCTTTAATTAAGGAAAGCCTTTCTTATCATGATACCAATGAAAGGAGATAAGAGATAAATAACTGAGAGATTGCTCTGTATGGAAATAAAAATTGAAAAACAAATCACAACTGAAAAAAGTGTTTTCAACATATGGGACAAGGGATACATCATTTAGTGATTGTATAGAGAGGAAAGAAAGAAAGAAAGGAAGAAAGAAAGAAAGAAAGAAAGAAAGAAAGAAAGAAAGAAAGAGAAAGAAAGAAAGAAAGAAAGAAAGAGAGAGAAAGAAAGGAAGAGAGAAAGAAAGAGAGAAAGAAAGAAAGAGAGAAAGAAAGAGAGAAAGAGAAAGAAAGAAAGGAAAGAAAGAGAGAAAGAAAAAGGAAAGAAAGAAAGAAAGAGAGAGAAAGAGAGAGAGACAGAGAGAGAAAGAAAGAAAGAAAGAAAGAAAGAAAGGAAAGAAAGAAAGAGAAAGAAAGAAAGAAAGAAAAGAGAGAGAGAAAGAAAGAAAGGACAAAGTTAATAGCAAAGGGCAAAAATAAACATTTATTCTTTCAACTGACAGTTATTGGGCACACAGCTCCTCCCAACCCTGAACAGGGCACTTACATTGAAGAGGGAAGAAATGGACAAAAGACACATTAGAAAATAAATAAATAAATAATCTGAGACTTGAATAATAAGTCAGCCATTGAAAAGCTGAAGGAAAATTCTGGGAGGAGAAAAGTGTAAGACCCTACTGTATGAAAGAATTTGAAGTCTGCAGATAGAGAAAGAAGGCCGATAGGGGGAGGAAGAAAGGCAGCAAAGTGAGTCTTGGGAAATAGGACTTGATAGATTGATGAATTGGAATTATAATGGAGTATTCGCAGTTCAGGCTTACAAAAATGGAGTTGGGTGGCCATTGAGGATCTGGTCTCAGACATGTCTCTGCACCACTGAGAACCTGAACTTTCTTTGAACTGTACCAGACCCAAGGACACCACCAGCTGTATTCAGAACACCCACCAGCCCACAACCTTATGGTCTCAAGGTCTCCCCTTGTAACTATGCAACCTTTTCAGACCCCAATCAATCCTTACTTAACAAGCACCCTTACTTCTTGCCAGCTCCAATTGTAATTCTTGATAAACAACTCATGTAACTAACTGTTATCTTGAGGTTTTGCCTTTATAACCTTTCCCTATTTTGTAGTGCTTCTTGAATCTGTGTCTCCTGGGCTGCAATCCTAACAGATCTGAAATAAACACCTTTTTATTTCAATTAAGTCTTCATTTCTAAAATTTTGGTTAATATAGGTTATGGGAAAGGCCTGAGTTTTACACTGTCTGCATTGGGAAATCACTGAAAATGACTGGTGGATGATAGGAAATGATACTCATTTTCAAGCGATCAGTACATCTGAAATATGAGGAATTTTGCTCTTAACAGGGAGTTAAGAGCAAAAGCTGAGAGTTCAGTTCAGAAGTGGTTGTAGTAGTTGGGTAGGAAAGGGGGTTAAATTGGACTCATTTCTGTAATGGGACAGATTCCTGAAAGAGAAATATCTGACTTGACAGTTATACACATGAAACATTTTGCAAGATATTGTCAACTTGCGTTCCAAAGAAAAATATGGAAGCAACAACTGTATAAGAGTGTTTATTTCTCCTCATTCTTATAAATATTAGATATTACTACTTTTTCATCTTTGGTGATATGATAAACAAAAAGATTACATCTTTTGAATTTAATTTATTTGAATAGTAAGAACAGTTATCACTTTCATATATGTATTTGACATTTGTAGCTTTAAAAAAAATTGTATACCAAATTCAATAGTCAATTCTGACTTCATCTTAATTGGTCCCTCAGCAACATATGACACTTGGACCACTTCCTCTTTTTGAAACACTTTCTTCTGCAGGCTTTCTGGATATCACAAGCCCCTGGATTTTCAGCTCACATTCTGTCCTCCCTTGCTTGAGCTCCTTTGCTGGCTCTGCTTTGGCCAAACCTCTGAAAGCTAGAGCATCTCAAGGGTTTGGACCCTATTCTCTCCCATGCTTTCCCCTAGATCATCTCATCCTACCCCAAGGCTTTCAATACCATCCAGACACCACGGAATCCCAAATCTATATCTCCTCTCCTCCCTTCTCCTCTAACATGTGGTATATACATATTTCCACTTACATCTAGCATGTATCTCAAACTTAACCTGTCTGAAACATATTGACTAGCAAGGCTGCTCCCCCTTGGTCTTCCTCATCTCCATGAATGGTGCCTCCCTTCCCCCAGCTACTCTATCCCCCTTTCTTGCTCCCTCCATCACACACAATTTTAGGAATTTGTCCTCTGTAAACATAGCAAATGAGAGCCAAAATATAAAAACAAGAATGTCTACTTGAAACTAAATATCCGTCATAAGAGATTAATTAAATCATGATGCAATCATTGAATGGGAGACTATGAATCCTTTACAAGCCATGAAATAGATTTACTATTAAGTGAAAAAAGCAAAGTTGCAAACCAGTATAACCTCAGATGGAGAGAATACAAATCAAAATGCAAAATGGAAAGTTCTCCTTGGAAGGAAAGATTCTAAAGTTAAGTGCTTTGCACATTTTTGTTTTGTTCAAGTTCTTTTTTTTTTTTTAATGAGAAGCACTATCATTTCTATGATATAAAAGCAAAACTTTAAAAAATAGTGTTACTGAGTCAAATTTGGGTCTGCTCTCCACGTGCAGTGATGCCAATCTGCTGACAATGGGTTGCGGTGAAGGAAAGTGCAGCATTTATTGCAGGGCGCCAATCAAGGTGTATGGACAGCTAGTGCTCAAAAGCCCTGAACTCCCCAATCACTTTTAGGGAAAGGATTTTAAAGACAGAGTGAGGGAGAGGGTTTCAGGGTGCATGATCAGCTTGTGGACATTCTTCTGATTGCTTGGTGGTGAGGGTAACTGGGTGGTATTTTGGGAGTTAATATCATCAACCTTTTGGTTTCAACAGGTCTAGGGTCTCCATGCTTGTGGTCAACATGCAGTTAATTCCTTGCACCTGGTGAGGGTTTCAGTATCTGCAAAACAGCTCAAGAATATGGCTCAGAATATTTTTTATATCCCTTGAGGAGGAACTAAAGGTCCTTGGTTTTGTTTAATGGCTAAACTATTATTTTTTTGTCTTGCCTATTTTCCTTTGTTTCTGCATTTTCTCACTTCTCTGATTAAATTTACTCTTTGGAACTTGGGGAAAGCCTAGGAGGTTAAAATTTTTCTACAAATAAGAGGCAGATGGAGGACACGGTTGGGGAGGGGGATCTGTCCTGGGAAGGCCCCATAGGGTCCTGCTCAATTACAACACCCTTTTCTTTGATATTCCTCATTCGTGAGGGGGAACAGGTGTAGAACAAGAAAAGGAATAAAGTTTTGGATAGAGAGGTTAATTATAAACTCAGCAGAGGAACTTGGTTTTAGGGGGACTCAGTTTCAATAGGATTGACAAAATGGAGATAAGTGAAGATTAATGTACAGGATCATAAATGAATTTTTTCTGAGTTAAATTTTCAGAGGAAAACCACAAATAGGGCTAATAGAAATGTAGTTGGATATCTAGAAGCATTTAGCCATGGACTGCTAATACATAGCAGTGTCATGGAAGTTGACATAACAGCTTCTCAGCCCTCAAGCTATGTCTAAGTAAAAGGTTTCGAGGTATGTTTAACAAAATGGCCAAATGAAACAAGATTATGGGTGTTAATGCAGTGACTATGGCATATATTCAGCTATTTAAATACTCCTGTTTTAAGAACTAGTTACTAGAGTAATCATTAAAAACTTACCTTGAGGTTTTTGACAAGAGCGTGGATGGCATGACCTAGTGAGACCACTGGTCCAGGAGCTGGTAGAAGTCATCTATTCTTGAATATACCACCTCATGGGTGACCATGAGCTTGGTGTTTCATCTCCAAGATTCAGTTTTTTAATTTGTAAAATGAAGTTATTATATCTGCCTTTCTACCCTATGAGCATATTACCAGGATCAGATAAACTAATGAATGCAGCACCACACAAGTAGAAGACTAGTCAATACTTAGGAGAATCTTGAACAAATTTGTTTGGACATCAATTATAATTATTTCCTCCCATACCATTATTGTCACTATGATAAACCTCTTTGCCCTATGGTGAAAATAATTTCCAAAGGGCTATATTTGCAATTTACTTTAAAATGCTTCCAGAATGAAGATGGATTGACTGATGAATAGAAGAATGGATAGATATGTTACAAAGCAAGCATAATAAACACAGATGATCATATTGAGGTCGTGGGTACACAGATATGTGCTGTAAAGTTCTCTCAATTTTTCTGTGTGTTTAAAATCTTCACAAAATATGGTGGAGAGTACTCATTAAAAAGAGGACGATACAGTTTCCCTTTAGTCCTATAAAAGCAAAGGGTTTAGACTCATTTGCTCAGAGAGCACCCTATGCTGATGGAGGAAGACTAGTTATATTATACAAATTTAAATGCCAGCAGTTTTATATCAATTAATTATATCATAAATGCCAGTTAGCAATCACAACCAAGCCAAAGCAAGACCTCCCCAAGTCCCAAGCACCAACAACTGTTCCCAAGTTGTTTCAACACCAAGCCAGGAGGTAGCTGCTTATAGTAGCAGTCTCCCGTTTGCATCTGTACTGCTGTGTGACCTTGAGAAAAATATTTAACCTCTCCCTTCTTGAATTGTTCCATCGGAAAATGGTGACGACTATTAATGATCACAGGACCGCTGAGGACATTCCAGAGTGATTTTGAAAGCACTCAGAAACAACTTAGACAAATTAAATGACTCCCTCTTTCCTATTGATTTCACTTTGTATTTTCTGAGAATTTCAGATAAGCTTCAACATGCCCTCCCAGCCCCATCCTCCAGGGCCTAGCAGAGTCCCCTATACATAGTAATCACTCAATAAATATTTATTCATTTGATCTGATAACCTAACATTGTTAGAATGCATTTATTCGGAAAACATATTAGTCATTTTGGTCATTACAACTGCCCCATCCCAAAGAACACATCACAAACCTTGAGACCTGTGTGATGCAGCAGAAACTAAGCTCAGATACTAATCCTAGGAGACCTTGGAGAGAAGGCAACATCATATCAGGAGGTCGGTATTTTTCACAGTGATACATAACGTAGCGTGGAGAGAAGAGATAATAAATCTAACTGATCGCCCTGTATGTTATCTGAACACAGAGTCAGGCACAAACTGTCCTGCAATATTTAAATGAAAGCCACACGGAGTCAACACGATTCCAGGGACGAGAAGAGACTGATATTCTTAATTCTGAAAAACTGTATTGGTAATCAATCGGAATGCGAGAGCAATCGAAAAGCTGTCCAATTTTCAATTGCAGTATAAGTTGGAAAACAATTTGAAAATAATAGCTCATACAAAGAATTTTTGCAGCAGTCAATATGGACTTCACGTGAAGGACAAATAGGAATTTGGCAATAGATGCCCCATTCAGCTACTGTGTGTCAGACGGTGTCTGTAGCATCCACTGAAGGATTTCCCCGCATATCAGAATGGGAAATCTTTCAGAGTGTGGCTCTATTGAGACTCTATTAAATGGGATATTCACTGAGAAAGCATTTCTAATGAATGCACACTGGCAGAACTGTGAACATTCCTATTAATGTACGATCATTGCAAATGAATTTACATGTGTGGTTTGCTGACCTGGTTCATATTAGAAATGTTTATCTTATATTTTTATGGTATAACAACATTATGAAACTGCTCATATCAGATTAAAGGTAGCTCCCACCATCCGCCACAGACTCTGATCCACTGTTAAATTTTTTTTCTTCCGTGAAAGGCTGTGTGGCTTGAAGACATAAAACAAAACACAAATCTGCACATTATTATTAATTTCTTTACATAAAGAAAACTGTTCTCTGGCTCAATTTCACTTTATCACAAACTACAGAAATAGGGTAAGTTAATAGGACTCAGTTATACATTTAACTCCTAGAGGATTATACTTTTTTTTTTAAAGCTGGTTTAATCTCAGGAGATCAAGTATAAATAATATAGAGGACCCCCAACCTGCTTATTCTTCCTAATATTGGGGTCCTATTTGGTATTATACTTCACATGATATATGTGGCAAATATCTGTTACCATTGAAAGCAAAGATAGCAGCTAATTGATTTAGATATTTCATTCTGCTGCAAAATGAGCTTTGAATCCAGATTTTTTTTTTAATTGAAATATAGTTGATTTACAATATCATGTTAGTTTCAGGTGTACAGCACAGTGATTCAGTTTATCTATCTATCATCTATCTATCTATCTATATCTATCTATCTAATTTTTTCAGATTCTTTTCCCTTATAGGTTGTTACAAAATATTGAGTATAGGTCCCTGTGCTATATAGTAGGTCCTTGTTGGTTATCTGTTTTATATAGTAGTGTGTATATGTTAATCCCAACCTTCTAATTTATCCCTCCCTCCTCTTTCCCTTTTGGTTCCAGTTTTTAAAATAATGAATATTCTAGAATGAACGTTGTATCTCCTATCAGACTGAAAATTTTAAAATTTAAAAATCCACACCATAAGCTGTTTTTTTTTTTTTTCTTATACGCGTATGTAGTTCTTATCTCACTCTCTTTAGAGGCTTATACTTGTCTAATGATCTTAACACACAGACTAACGCCTCCCTCTGGGTTGCCTTAAATATGCTGTGCCTGAGGATGCCCTGGATGGCTTCTGAAACTCCCTTCCAGCCTGAGGTTTGCTCTTTTGATAGAGACACGTTTTCTGAGGGCCTCATTTACATAACCACACAAACCCTGAGCAGACAGCTGTTTGCCCACACTGACTGCACCGGTACCCGCACAGATATGCAAATTAGGTGATACATACTTAGTGCAGTTGTGTGTTTATTAAATTTACTCACTTCCTAATAGGCCTGCCTGACAGAGACTCAAGGAAGACCTTTCAAATATTGATGTAAAACCTAGACAGTAAATAAGGTGTTGTTTTTTCAAAAGGCATCTTGAAAAAACATAAATTCAGTGATTCCAGAGGCTGATTTCTTTCATCTCTAACTTTAGTGGCTACATAAATACCTATTCCCTAAATGGTTAAAATGGATAGAAGTTAAACAATTGTGAAATTTGTCACTGTAAATAACATATTACTTTTCTCTATGCTCCCAGTCATCTCTGATCACTCTTGAGTTATTTATTTCAAATTCGAGCTTATCCTAAAAACAGATTTTCTTCTCCACTGAAGACAGTGGTGCATTCTAGAAGGGAAGACACCTAAAAGGACAGTTGTCAGTTTCTTTAGAACAGACATTCCTAAACCAAAGACAGGGAGTCCTTGAGGGACCCTAAGGAGTTTCTACCAGTCCAGGAACACGAGCATTGCCTGCAGTGTGAAGATATAAACACCTGTTTAAATGTGTATGTAAATATTGTGATGACTTCATTTCAAAGTGTATGTGCTGTAGATGTGCAATCATGTATTGTCCTCTTGTGCTTCTCAAATAAAGAGGCAATAAAATATAATTGCCATCGTGTGCAGGTTGCATAAATTTGATCATAGTTTCTTTAAATATTTCCAGCCTCAAACTGGATAAGACTATGAACTACTACTTCAGATCATCTTTGCTTCTCTCTTTCCTGTTATCAAAAGAGAACAAAGATCTATAATGCCTAGGAAGTCACCAAACTAATGCTAAAGTAGGAATAATCACATCACCTCAGTGTCTTAGAAGTCCTAGATTTTCTCCCAAACATCAAACCTCAAGAGCCCCATGAAGATGACAACCTACCTACGTCTCCCCAGTCATAGATCTGAGAAGCAATTGAAGGTCTGTACACAGCTCTTCTGTTTCTGTTGACTGTTTCTGTTTTGTTTTGTTTTGCGGTACGCGGGCCTCTCCCGTTGCGAAGCACAGGCTCCGGACGCACAGGCTCAGCGGCCATGGCTTATGGGCCCAGCCGCTCCACGGCATGTGGGATCTTCCCGGACCGGGGCACGAATCTGTGTCCCCTGCATCGGCAGGCGGACTCTCAACCACTGCACCATCAGGGAAGCCCTGTTGACTGTTTTAATTGTCAGAGGAGAGAGGGAGAGACCTTTGAGGAAAATTTACCATGGAGTATGCAACTTATAAATGGAAAAGTTAGACTTAACCCACTATTCAGTCAGCAAAAATCAAATTATCCTTTCCCGGTTGATATTCTTTCACTGGAAGAATATAAGCTAACTTCATAATAATCTTGTCTGCAAAGCCAGGAGGGGACATTTTTAGTCACGTCTTCCTTTGACTCTAGACAGAATGACATTGCAATCATTCTGGACCAAAATGCATGATTTCTCTATTTTCAGAGCTCTCCAGGGAAAAATAGTTTCAGACTTTTTATAGTCATAAACTTCAGCATTATAAAGATTTTTCCCTGTCTACACCATCTTCAGGATTTCTAACCTCAATCCCATTCATTCACTTTAAATTAAGATATCGTCATCATTCAATTATGACTATTATATTAAGCAGGTAATACATAATATTAAAGCCTTAATAGAAGAATAGGGCTTCCCTGGTGGCGCAGTGGTTGAGAGTCTGCCTGCCGATGCAGGGGACACGGGTTCGTGCCCCGATCCGGGAAGATCCCACATGCCACGAAGCTGCTGGGCCCGTGAGCCATGGCCGCTGAGCCTGCGCGTCCGGAGCCTGTGCTCCACAATGGGAGAGGCCACAACAGTGAGAAGCCCGCGTACCGCAAAAAAAAAAAAAAAATAGAAGAATGGAGGGAAACATACCAATGGAACTCATGTATTCTTAGCAAATGTTTTATCCAACCAGGCTTTTATTGCCATATCACTTGCCTAGCTCTCTCTACCTCCAAATGTGCATTTACCCCAAAACTAAGAACTAATGTCAAAGTTTGCCTTCATAAAAGAGGAAACTAGTATTTACTGAGTGTCAGTACCGTGTCAGGCTTTCTGCGAGGCACTTGGCAGACACGATGTCATCTACTATTGAAAACTTCCAGACGACTCTGTACTTCTACCACAAAATCACTTTTCTACCATCACTGATCTCTGCTTATTCTCTTGGTTTGTGTGTCTTTGCTAAATCTCAACTCCATTAAAATAGAGAATGGGAAATGTGCTGTATTTTTGCTCCATATTTAGTCTTTACAGAAGAAAGCGCAGGTCGTTGTTCAAAGAGATTAAGCCAAAAAGCCCTTTTGGAGGAAGACAACTTATTGGTTTTCATTTTATTGATTGACATCATAGAGTTTTCCCAAATAGTTGTGTGTCTTCCTAAAGATGAACGATGGGCTCTGTGGCGCTCCACCCCCATGCAGCTGCCTAAGAAATAACCAGCCATCAACATCCCTACAACAGCAAGGAAACAGCAGTGCTGACATGGATTGTTCAGTTAAATAAAACCCTCACTCCAGATCTCTTTAATGAAAGGGCTCTATTTTTTTCTCTTGGAGAAGCTTTGAAACATGGTTCATTCTCCAGGCAAGAAGGGCTCTGCTTTGTTAGCTGATTGCTTGTGACATAATTAGCTGACAATCTGGCACCAGAATATTATGCGCAAATAGGACAACAGTGCAGGAGAGGGTGGTAAGGTTAACCAATCTGGAAGACTTTCAACATGAAAGGAAACCCTGCAAATGTAAATTATACCCTGGTGTTGATCTTTTAAGCTATAATCAATTTGAGTCATTACGATGGTTCTAGAAGAAACGATCAGCACCAATTTGTTATAGGTTTAGAAATATTTACCATAGGAAATGCAAAATCTCCAATTTGATATTCCTATTCCTTCATTGAAGGCAGCTGAGGAGAGCCTGAATAAGTGATAATGATTGTAAGATTAGGAAGCTTGTGTTTAGAATTCACCACACTGATACCCACGGCGGGTCTGCAAGCTTCACGTCACTCCCTGGAAGAATTTAGGTTATTTTTCTCTCTGTGACGTTATCTTCACATGTTATTTTGGGAACCGATTACCACAACTCTAAAATATATGATGCAAACAAGAAAACCGAAGAAGGAAATGAAAAAACAGGGATATGGACTCTGAGACACTGATCATCCCTCTTAGATGATTAGTGAGAAAAAAAACCCAACTATATTCTTGGAAGAAAATAAAACTTAGCTGCATGTCTTTAGTGAGTTGGCTTTGACATGAAAAGTGAAGTCTGAATTTCTCTTTGAAAGGCAATAAACTGTTCAGTTGCTGCCATCTTATGTCTTCCTCAATAGCTTGTCTTTTCTTTTTCTTTTCTCTCCTTTGCTTTTCCAGGGTGGAGTTTGTCCTGGGGCTGTTCTGCCACCTTTCTCTCCTTCTGGGCTGTCAGATTTCTAAGGAGACCTGGAGGGAGGAAGCCTGAAGAACTTGTTAGCCCACAGCTGCCTTTCTGTCGAGGGCGGTACGTTTGATTAAAGGGGAGAGCCCCCCTGGATTTCACAGATCACATCCATCACGTTGATCAGGCCCCGAAAGGCAACATATTGTCTGGGACTCGGCCAAGGAGGGATATCAATTTCACAATTGCACTTATGTCTTTCAGCCAAGAACCGGTTTATTTTTGGCTACTGAATTCTGAGACTCACTTTGGAGCTGCATTTATACTTTCATGCTTTATGCCAGCCTCTCAGCGTCAACTTTCTCTTTAGTCAAGTAGAGGCATCTTAACAGCAAATTAGCTCTGCTACACATTCCTTACCGAAGAGCCTTGTTTTATGTTTTGACAGAGTTTTGAGGCTTTTTTCTTTTCCATTATTAATTCTTCCTTCCATGGAGAGAGATTTCTTGATGGAGGGAGTCTCCTTTCAGAAAAAGGCTCTGGGAAAAGAGCACCATCAGAAGTGGCATTATTCTAAGAAAAGTTAGGGCTTCCCTGGTGGCGTGGTGGTTGAGAGTCCGCCTGCCGATGCAAGGGACACGGGTTCGTGCCCTGGTCCGGGAAGGTCCCACATGCCATGGAGCGGCTGGGCCCGTGAGCCATGGCCGCTGATCCTGCGCGTCCGGAGCCTGTGCTCCATAACGGGAGAGGCCACAGCAGTGAGAGGCCCAAGTTAAATAATTGTTTGAATCTTCAGTGTCTGATCAGGCTGATAACAACAACAATAATAATAATATCAATCACACTATGAGAAAGTCGGCCCTAATGGTTTTATGCCCATTTTTGGTATTAAGACACTGTATGTCTTAATTTATTTAAAATGATTTTTAATATTGTACTTTACAAATTGTGGAGAATCATTTATATATCATATCTTAGGACCCCATCAGAATTCAATATAGTTTGCTCACAGGAAATTCTGACCTGTGATTACTTTGTATTATCTCTTCACTTTTAAATACACACACACACACACACACACACACACACATATAATGCTCTTTTTAATCCATTTATTGTGGTTGCCTTTTCTATTTGCCAGTTTCTCAATCTGTACCTTTACTCTTCTTGTCTGGAATTCTGCCTCATTTAAGGAATAAAATGTTTACCAGGAGATTTATTGCAATGAAAATTAGGTTAATCACTGAAACAAATATTTGCTGGGGAAAAAATTAAGACATATATTTTAGAACTTCATAAATAAAAACATATTTTCCAACAACTGTGAATATCTTGCAAAACATTTCAGGTTAATAAACTAGAGCAGGTAACTAAAGTGTATTATCTAGCCACTTTTGCTTTGTAACTTATATAATGAGTTACAGAACTAAATTCAATAACTTTTTAGAAACAAGGTCCTGCTTGGTTTTGATATTCAAGAATTTTAAAAACCACATAAAAATTCAAAAGCTGATACTGTTAAGTTCTCCTTTAGGAAGAGCATCCCTGAAGACTTAATGTTTAATGACTACAGTTTCTGTAAAACTTCTTTAATAATAAATGATTCAATACTTACTATGACATTATTTACGGGTAATATTTATTCTAACTTGACGTAAACCTATGATGAGATACTTTTACTTTACTTCTAAATACTCTGAAACAGACTTTTAACACCAGTTTCAAAAACTGAATTGAATCTATTCTTTGAATAATTAAAATAGGTCTCAAGTAGAGGTCTGTTTGGGAAATACTGTTGGATCATGTTATTTTCTTTTGAATCATCAGAAGTAGGGGATACTTTTTTTTTCAATTATTTTCTCAGATAGCAAACCATAAAAAGACATCATCACAATGTGTTCCTGAAAATTAACTCGATCGGCTTCCATTTTTAGTGTGATTATATTAGAGGCATTTGGAACTGTAATGAGTGTTGAAACCTTATTGTGTTTAAATGAACTAAGATGTGTGAGCTACCCTGCGCAATAACTATCTTTGAAATGTACTGCTGGATTCTTTAATTACCTTTAAATGCTTTCCTTAAATTATTTTAAAATGCTGCCTTTTTGGATTCTGGGAATATGAATGGATTTTTATGGCCTATGTTTACAATTTAACTTTTATATCTAGAGACAATCTTGCTTAATTCTTTTCGCATAAGGATTCTATTTTCTATTGATACAAAGTACTGCAAAATCTGATTCAAAATTCCATGCTTATTATTTCTCCAAAGGAGACAGTCGTGCAGTCAAGTTCATTTTAGAGAGCAAAAATGCTAATTAACACTTTCATACCAACCAGTATTTTGATAAAATCTTTATCTTATTAATCCCATGCCTGAAATCTGTTTTTAAATGTGAATGACAGGGATGTCTTTCACCAAATTACATATAGAAGAAAGATAAACGATTGATGTTTGTAGAGTGATATTATTTGTCATGGTGACATATTCTTGAGAATATGCGGTGTGTCTCATGTCTCTGAAATTTGGATTTTGATAAAGTAAATATCTTAATGTAGTTTTAATTAATCCTATTCATAAGATTCATATTCTTAAATTAAAAGTGTTTGTTTCTCTTCAAATCATATATTAAATCTCAGAATGTAACATTAAAAATGGAGGAAAGCTCTTATTTGCCTAAGCGAATCTCACAACCTGTGATAATTTATCATTAATTTAACTGAGTTCCTTGACTTTCTTCATCTTGATTTTCCTGTTAGATATCTACTACTTCAATGCATAGCCAATATTATCATGCACTGAACTAAGTCAGCAGTTTTGACATCTTCATCTCAATGTCCTTTTCTGTACCTTCAGCAATGTTAATGTTACAAATTATAGGAGAGCATATTAATAGCCATACCCAAGAAGCAGAAAGAAAAGTGCATTTTTTTAAACTAAGTACTAACTTGGGATTTCCCGGGCCCATTGTCAAGTCAGCCGAACCCACAGCTCCTCCATTGTGATGATAATGGATTCCGTGTTGTTGGCGCAAAGGTCGTGAGGTCACCGTAAGCTCCTTAATGGACTGTGAAATAACTTTAACTGCATTAACCTCTCTGGATCACATGGGCGGCACCAACAGCCACTCCTGAAATTCTCATCCGCCTATAGAGACAATACCATTAGATTATTATATTTTCCATTTCGAACAGCAATAGGCTCAAAGCAATTATGCAGCTAAGCATTTCCGCTAAGTGAATAAGACCTTAAAGAAGATTAACTAGAACGTCTCTTTTATCAGATATGTGGGGGGTAGGGACGGATACTTATGAAAATTTCACAGGACTTTCAGATACCTTAAACTCAAAGGGTCCACCATCTCAGGTTTTAGGCTGTGAAGTCATTGGGTGAAATGAAAATCTCTTACACGTTACTAAGCCCAAATGGATTCTCCCTGTTTCCTAAGTTGAGCAGTATATTTAGAGGATAAACATTTTCCCCATCTATTGATTTTTCTAAATGAGACTATCAAACCAAGAGAACTGAGAACCAAGAACGTAAGCCAGAGAAACCCACACTGGAAGCCATATGTTATCTTTCCCAGACTCTGTGTAACAGAGAAACTCTTTTCCCCAGGAATGCAAATGCTGTTCTAATTTCTGTCTGCTGGTTATTGTGTTTAAAACACCAAAATGCTTTCCTTTGAAACCACACAAAGCTGGGAAGCCCTTATTATCTGAAGGACAAGAATAATTGCTGTTGGTTTGCATAGATGTAATCAGACATCTATTTACCCACAAGTTAAGCCCTGTTGGATAAGTACCCAAGAAAGATTTAAAGAGTACTGTGGTGATCAGTATTATCATTAAAGTACCTCATTGTCATCTTAATATGACATAAAACAAAAACACACCACATTAACACGTTTTAAATGCTATTTGATTTTCTAGTGGGATATCATGAACTGAAAAGTGAAAACAGACTACACTTCTTTGCTTTTAAAATGCATATCTGAATATTTCCAAAATGAGGATCCAATATGCAATTACTTTTTAAAAAAAATTTATTTATTTTATTTACTTTTGGTCGCATTGGGTCTTCGTTGCTGTGCCGGGGCTTTTCTCTAGTAGCGGCAAGCCGGACTACTCTTCGTTGTGGTGCGAGGGCTTTTAATTGCAGTGGCTTTCTTGCTGAGCATGGGCTCTAGGCATGCAGGCTTCACATGGGCTCAGTAGTTGTGGCTCACAGGCTTAGTTGCTCCGCGGCATGTGGGATCTTCCCAGACCAGGGCTCGAACCCGTGTCCTCTGCACTGGCAGGCAGATTCTTAACCACTGAGACACCAGGGAAGCCCTGCAATTACTTTCTATATTTACATTATACCTTCAATTAGTTCACTATATTTTTCCAGTTCTAAGGCACCTCCAATTATCTTAGATTTTTCCAGAATTAAAAAAAAATTTAAATATAAGAAGTAGTTGCATTTTTTTATATTCTGGAAAGTCTATGATAATTGAAGGCATCTTAGAATTGGAAAAATATAGTGAACTAATCGAAGGTATAAAAATCCTTTCTTTAATCTTGATCCGTGCGTGTATGTTTCAACCTTGGAAAATTGCTTTTTGGGGATTAGATGGGAGTTGGTTATTGTTTCCTAAAAATGAGAGGAAAAAATTGCAGCACAGCAGCGTGGTCTTTGAAGTACAAAATGGTATTGCTTATGTTATCTAGGAAATCTGACAGAGAGGGTAGATTATACTTCTACTAAAGCCAAATACATCAAAATCTATTATTTGATCACAATAGCTACTATTATTTTAAAAAAGCCTTTTGTAAAAGTCTTTGTCTCTTTCCCTGGGAGGTGCTTTGTTTTACTTGGTAGGGGCCACTCTGCCTCTGACTGAAGCCCACCAAATGGATCAACCAGGTTACTCTTGACTCATTCAAAGAGCAATTATTGCACACTTTCTGTATGCCAAGCACTTCTGATATGCAGACATTCCATGCTGGCAAGGAAATTAGCAGAGAGGGGTGATAAGTGATTATGATTGAGGTGTGATTATGCTTGAGGCCTGTGCAATGTGGGAACTCAAAGAAGGCCATCTATCATGCACTTCCTTAACACTTGAATTAAAGCTGTCTTTCATGTTTCTGTATTTCCCTTGTGACTGCAGCTGACCATGAAACTACTACCCAAGAGTTTTGAAGCTATGTTTCCTGAACGTGGCATGCTTACTTTGCTTCCGTTCTAACTTTCTGAGTTGAATTTCCCAGCCCACCACTCCATGTCGAGTCTAAGGATTTCTGTGTGGAACGCTGATGGACATGCTCAAGATATCAGATATGACATGTCAGTTGCTTGCTTGTTTCCTGACCCAATTGCAAAAACACAAACCAATCAATTAATTAGTCTATAAATATGTACAGAGCATCTACTATATACAGGAAAGTTGCTCGTTAGGCTTTTTTATTCAAATGCGTTTTGAGATTTGAATTGATAAGGGTGCAGTAAGCTGTCATTGACTAAGTGAGCACCCTTGTAATCCTTAAGGATGCCAATTCTTTTTAATAATGATCAGGGATCAAGTCAATAAATAATGTTAACATATTGTAATAAATATAAAATGCAGAAACCTTCAGTGCAATGTCTGCATTTCTCTTGCAGCACCATCCTGCCAAGAATATGACCACACTATATAGTGGGTGAAACCCAATGTAAAGTCTACAGTATATTCAGCAACATATAGAAAGAATTATGCACCATGACCAAGTGGGATTTATCCCAGGGATGAAATGTTGGTTTAACATCAAAAATCAATTAATGTAAAATAGCACATCAACAGAATAAAAAACAAAGCTTCACAATCATCTCAATAAATGGAGAAAAACATGTAACAAAGTCCAACACTTTTTCATAATAAAAACACTCCACAGACTAAGGATGTCTACAAAAACCCCATAGCTAACATTATGCTTAATGGCGAAAGACTGGATGCTTTTCCCCTCAGATCTGGAACACGACATGGATATCTGCTCTTGCCACTTCTATTCAACAGTTGTGCTGGAGGTTCCAGCTAGGGTAATAAAGCAAGAAAAAGAAATAATAGGAATTCCAATTGGAAAGGAAGAAGTAAAATTTTCTCTATCCACAGATATATACATTTGTACATAGAAAGTCCTAAGTAATCCACTAAAAAACAATTAGAACTAATAAATGATCTCAGCAAAGTTGTAGGATACAAGATCAATACACAACAGACAATGGCATTTCAGTTCACTTGCAATGAATGATCTTAAAATAAAATTATGAAGACAATTCCATTAACAGTAGCTTTCAAAAAAGTGAAGTACTTATGAATAAATTTAATAAAAGATGAGCAGTTTTATACTCTGAAAACTACAAAAAAATATTGAAACTAATTAACAAGACCAAATAAATGGAAAAACGTCCCATATTCACAGATTGGAAGACTTAACACTGTTAAGATGGCAATATTCCACAAACTGATCTGCAGGTTCAACTCAATCCTTATCAAAACTATCCTGAAAAAGAAGAACAAAGTGAGAGGAGTTATACTCTCTGATTTCAAAACTTAATACAAAGCAATAGTAATCAAGACACTGTGGTACTGGAACAAGAATAGACATATATATCTATGGAATAGAACTGAAATTCCATAAATAAAGTTATATATCTATGGTTAACTGTTTTTCAACGAGGGTGTCAAGATTTTCAATGAGGGTGCACTATTCAATGGGGAAAAAAATAGTTTTTTTCAACAAATGGTGCTGAGACAACAGGATAGCCATATGCAAAAGAATGAAGGTGGACCCTTACTTCACATCACATAACAAATTAACCCATTGGATCAAAGAGCTAAATGTTAGAACTAAAACTATAAAACTCTTAGACAAAAACACAGAAGTAAATCTTCATTATCTTAAATTTGTCGGAAGATTCTTAGATGCAACAGCAAAAGCATGAGCAAAAAAGAAAAACATAGATACGTTGGATTTCATCAAAATTAAAAGCCTTTGTTTTTCAAATGGCAACATCAGGAAACTAAAAAAACAGAATGGAAGAAAATATTCTCAAATCATATATCCATTAATGGACTGGTATACAAAATATTATGTAGGACACTTATAACTCAATAATAAAAAGAATCCAATTTAAACATGGGCATAAGATCTGAATGGACATTTCTCCAAGGAATATATACAAAAGGCCAATAAGCAGATGAAAAGATGCTCAATATCAGAGATATTGTGATCTAATAAAATATATATATTTTAGTCTTTGTCCCTGGTTTCTGGCTCAAGAGTTTCTAAAACCCTTGGAATTTCCTCAGTGACAGGAGCATCTTTTGTCTCAACTGAGGCAACTCTTGGTGGATCCCTAGATAGTTTCAGGATGGGGGCTGGTCACCAAGAAGACCAAACCTTGATTAGAAGCTTGGAACTTTCATTCTCATCCCCAACCTCAGAGAAGAGGAGAGGAGCTAGAGATTGATTTAATAATTAATCATGCCTACATGATGAAACCTCTATAAAAAGCCCTAAACAACAGGCTTTAGAGAGCTTCCGGGTTGACGAACACATCCATGGTGCATCCCAACTCCATGGAGATAGAAACTCCTGGGCTTGGGACTTTCCTGAATCTCATCCTATCTACCTCCTTATCTGGAAGTTCATTTGTATCCTTTATGACATCCTATTTAATAAACTGGAAATAGTAAGTAAAGTGCTTTCCTGAGTTGTACGAGCCATTTTCTAGTAAACTATTGAAAAGAGGGAGTGGGTTGTGGGAACCCCTGATTTATAGCCAGTTGATCAGAAGTACAGGTGGCAATGTGAAACTTGCAACTAGGTGTCTGAAGTGGCAGCAGTCTTGTGGGACTGAACCCTTAACTCAGTGGGGTCTGTGCTATCTCCAGGGTAGTTAGCGTCAGAACTGAATTGGTGCCTAGAGAGCTGGAGAATTGGTTGATATGGGAAAAAAACCCTCCGACACGTTTGGTTGCAGCAGTGTTGTGAGTGAAAACAGTTCAACGTCATTAGTTGTCAGGGAACTACACATCAAAATCACAATGAGATATCACTTCACACCCACTAGAATGTCTAGAATCAAAAAATTCAGACAATAACAAAGGTTGTCGAGAATAAGTAGACACCATAATCCTCTTGCACTGCTGATGGGAAAGCAAAATGGTGAAGCTGCTTTGGAAAACAGTCTGGTCATTCCTCAAATGATTAAACATAGATTTACCATAAGATCTAGCAATTCCACTTCTAGATCTTCTAGATATATGTAGGCAGACCTCATTTTATTGCACTGCATTTTCAGATGACTGTTAGCATTTTTCAGCAAAAAGCATTTTTTAATTAAGTTATGTACTTTTTAGACATAATGCTAGTGCACAGTTAATAGACTACAGTATAGGGTAAACATAACTTTTATATGCACTGGGAGATCAAAAAATTCATGTAACTTGCTTTATTGTGATATTCACTTTATTGTAGTGCTCTGGAAGCAAACCTGAAGTATCTCCAAGGTCTGCCTATACTCAAGAGAAAAGAAAACATATCCATACAAAAACTTGTACATGATAATTTAGGTCAGTATTATGCATAATAGCCAAAAGTGGAAACAACCCAAACGTCCATCAACACAAATCAAAACATATTCCATTGTGTGTATATATATATATATATATATATATATATATATATATAATATCTCCATACAATGGAATATTATTCAGCCATAAAAAGGAATGAATGTAGTGATACACGCTACAACATGGAAGAACCTTGAAAACATGCTAAGTGAAACAAGCCAGCCACAAAAGATCATATTTTCTATGACTTATTCATATGAGAGTCCAGAAAAGGGAAATCTATAGAGACAGAGAGTAAATGAGTGGCTGCTTAGGGATGGGGGAGAGATGAACGAGGTGAGTAGAGGAAGGATAGCTGAAGGGTATACGTTTCTTTTGGAGATGATGAAAATATTTTAAAATTGACTGTGGTGATGATTGCACATTTCTGTGAATACACTAAAATCCGTTGCATTGTACACTTCAATTGAGGGAATTATATAGTATGTGAAAGACATCACAAAATTGCTAAAAAAGAAACTCCTATAATATTTATTCTAAGTCACGTACTCTAGAACTATCTAATTTCCTTTTGGATGTGGGAAATCATTTTTCAACCATGAACGTGCAAGATAAAGAATTTGTGATTCTCAGGAATATACCTTAGGAATCAGATTGGGGTGGGAGTTAAAGTCATTGGCAGCATGTCTTTGAGGTTATAGACAACTTGAGGTTTCACGTACAAAAAGTCTAAGTTGATTTAACCTCTGTTCTCATATCTAGATTTACACAAGCAAGACTAGGAACTTGAAATATTCAATCCTAAAACCTCAAAATATGGCAAGGCCAGTTTCCAATCATCATTTGAAAGCAACCACTGCCTCACTTTTGCCCTTTTCCCCCTGTAAGTTGGACTTTAATATAATTCTTGTTTCATGTGGTATTTTCCAAGTCTCAGGGTTTGTATTCTGCCTATCTTTTCTCTGCAGTTTTCCAATAACAGTTGATCTCCTCCGTAATAGGTGCAAGGGACAGCATCCCTCTGAAAACCAGAAATAATATTCTTTTTAATATTCTAAAATGGGGCCATATTTAACAAGTAAGTGTATGACCACTTCAGGATAAATGTGGTCACCAGACTCAAAGAGAGACCCAGCAAGTTTACGTCCTGTCCTCGTAGAGAGGAGACATAATGGGTGAGTGTGTCTTTATGTAAGTGTTCTCACTGAAGTTTGTTTGCTTCAGGTCTCAAGGTGCCGTTGCGTTTTGCCATGAAGCCTCTTGCAGCCTTACACTGTGTGTTTTACCTTCGCAGGTCTTGCTCCCATTAGTACCCACTGAATGATGGATTTTTAATCCACGTGGACATTTTTCATATATCAGAAGACAATTTTTAAAAGCCTGGAGATACCTATATTCATTTAACACCCTTCAAGGACATTTCAAAATTCCCTAGAGGGCCGTTTCCTTTTATCTCTGCAATGTACGTGGTCCAGGAAAATATTAAGCACTATTATTGAATACTTGGCCCTTCATCTTTAAGAAGTCATGATTCAGGAAATCCAATGGGATGGTTCAGTGAAGTTAGCCTGATGACTAATGTCTTAAGATAATCACAACATCAAGACCCAATGACATGGTCAAGAGAGTTATCATTCAACAGTTGTGTACTGTGTGCCTTTCAGGGGCAAAGCACTGAGCCAGCTAGTGAGACTCAGCCTCAAAGGGCAATGAGGGAGATGCCATGCATTTATAGCTACCATATCAGCTATATGGAATGAGAGCCATTGAACACATACAAGTTTCTGTGGGAATTCAGAGCGAAAGGAGAACACATTGGCTTCATGGAAGTGAGGTATTTGTGCTGGAACATGAAGAAAATGGTATTTCAACCGGTTAAAGGAGTGGGGAGCACATTAAAGACAAAAGTCAGTGGGTAAACAAAGGTACACAAATTTGGGGCTATTTTTAAAACAAGATGAATTATTATGTTTGGCTGGACCATAGAAAATTAATAGGAAAGAAGTGTGGAAAGTCAGTTGGAGCTAGATCACGAATGAGATTAGAATGTTAGCTTAAGAGATCTGGATTTTGCAAAGGTGATGCCAATTAGCAGACTGTTGCAATGAGTCCAGGCAAGTATTAATGAGGGTTTTAAAGATACAGGAAGGTTTTCTAGGGTATAGAGAAAGTGGTGTTTTAGCAGCTGAATCCATAGAGAAGTTGGAGATTGACTGAATATAGAGTGTGAAGGAAATGAAAGAGTGGTGGTGCTAAGGTTAGGGTGTAGACTAGAAATGCAAATATGAGTAGAAAGACCTAGTTTGGGGAGAAAGATTATAAGTTAGATTCGTGAAATGAGATCGAACACATCAGGGTATATCCAAAATATGACCTGGGGCACAGGTGCAAGTGTGAGATTAGGGTTTGAAGAAATGTCAGGACTGTAGATTATAGATTTGGGGTCCACATACACATCAATGATGCTTCAAAGCCCCATGAACTGGTAAATAAGAAAAATGAATTACATGTAAAATAAAATAATTCAAGAGACATCGTTAGGAAATAAAAGGAATCATTAAAGGAAAAAGTGTAGATGGAAAAAAAACAAAAACAAAACCCAGAGATAAGCTGAAGACAGAATATTGAGGCCATGCATGTTTTCAAATCAGAGAAAAGGAGACAAAGACAAAGGTGGTATCGGAAAGGAAAGTGGACGACAATTTTGAGGAAAAGAAGTTAGGAAACGGGCTTCCCTGGTGGCGCAGTGGTTGAGAGTCCACCTGCCGATGCAGGGGACACAGGTTTGTGCCCAGGTCTGGGAAGATCCCACATGCCGCGGAGCGGCTGGGCCCGTGAGCCATGGCCGCTGAGCCTGCGCGTCCGGAGCCTGTGCTCCGCAACGGGAGAGGCCACAACAGTGAGAGGCCTTCGTATCGCAAAAAAAAAAGAAGTTAAGAAACAAAGGAGGAACAATGCAAAGCTCATGATTTAATACTGAGGAAGCTGTTTGAAGAGAAATCAGCAAACAAAATTGAGTATATAATAATACTGTTATTAACTTACTGGCATATCATAATTTTACAACTTATCAAGCACTTTCAAAACTTCTGAGCAATGTAGGAAATTTTACTAATGAAGTTAGTTTTTCGAAGTTTCAAGCTTAAATATTCATTTGCAGAAAGTGTGAAACCAATGAGAAAACCAGCAATAGGTCAGAGAAAAGGTTAATTATCATTTACAGTGTAATTAATGCACCTTATAATTAATTAATAAAGACTAGCCTCAATGAGACCCTTAAATTCCTCCATCATTTGTAGCTGGATCAAATTTATATAACCATCTCATATTAAAAAGGCAAAGTGACCAAAGTTTTGAATGTGAAAAAGGAAGAAGTAAAGGTCAGCTTTAATCTTTATGACTAATAAAACTGAGACTATTTTTTACTCGATTCAAAGGTTAAATAAAGAATCAAGAAAGAGAACATTTGTGCCCAGGGCAATCATTTTTAAATTCCAGATGATTAAAAAGACCCAAGAGATAAACTGCAAAACTATACATATCTCCTTTCTCCAATAAAAATTGTTACCTTTTATTTTTTAAGGATGTGTTTCTTTTTCCTAACTATAACCCATGTAAAAAAATCTTTCCCTCCAAGCCACTTAAACTCAAAGTTCTAAGGTAGAAAAACTGCAAATTTAGCAAATTTTTTCCTTTATTATTTTCTAAGTGAGTACCTCAAATATAAAGGCCATTTCACTGGGCTCACGGGGAAGCCCTTCGGTTTGTTAAGGTAACTATATTTAGTTAGGAGAAGATAATTCTATAACTGCTTTGAAGGGTAACCTTGACTGTTCTGATAAAATATTCAGTTACACCGTCTTCAGCACCATTACTAAAAATTTACACATACTTGAGGACCGGGGGTGAATCCCCCTGGTTCCAGATTCATGGAAACTTCATGTGTTTGTTTACATTTCCATTGAACTATGGACTTGCTATGCTTTGATTTATGCACAGACCTTGTTACCTTAAATATGTGATATTTCTTACAACTACAGGGCTTTTCACAAGACTCATCTCACTTGATTCTCTTCAAACATCCTGGGCTTCAAACATCAGGGCTTCAAACAAGCCCTGACCGTAAATTTAAGAGTTTATTTCTAGACCCTCAGTTCCATTCCATTGATCTCTATAAAAGACTGTGCTCTTGGTTGCACCATATTTAGATATTTACTTATCCATTCATTTAATACATATTTTTGAACCTCTGTCATATGCCAGACATTTTGCTGTGCAGTGAGGTTGAATAACCGATGAGTCTTCATTTAGACAAAGACCCATCATTTAGGTAGGGTCAAAAGAAAGGTAGAGGGCTTCCCTGGTGGCGCAGCGGTTGAGAGTCCGCCTGCCGATGCAGGGGACACGGGTTCGTGCCCCGGTCCGCGAAGATCCCACATGCCGCGGAGCGGCTGGGCCCGTGAGCCATGGCCGCTGAGCCTGCGCATCCGGAGCCTGTGCTCTGCAACAGGAAAAAGAAAGGTAGAGGGTTGGTGAAGCCTACTTCGAAGATAAAGAAAAGTACAAATTTCTATTGGGCTTCTGATTAGTTACTGTCAGCAGAGATATAGGAATTATATAGGGCAGGGTGATGACTGTTAGAACCTTGAACAGCAATATCTCCCTAAGCATTTATTTTTATGATCCCTTCTCACAATTTGGGATTATGCACTTGTTTGTAGTGGAAAGCATGGAAAGGCAATGCTGGAGAAATTGTGCCTCCCCTGACAATCAGGCTTGTAGGAATAGGGGATGTGGGAGTGAACAGACTCTCAAGAGGTATTGTGCATGGTGGCAGCTAGCATAAGAATACAGGAGGAGGCATCTGAGGTTCTGTGACTTGCTGATGCAAAGAACACAAATTATGAACAATTGGACTCTCCCTGAGAAGCGCTCCTGGCCCCAGCAAATGGAAGGTCCTTGGGAAGTTCTCCAGCTAAGCCATAACACAGGAAGAGGCAGCGATCTGAAAGTAGAGATGATATATTCAGCTTTCTACATGCAGTTTTCAGAGGTTGTACAGGTTCAAATCCTGGCTCTTACTTACCTATCCTTGTGCCCTTAGACACATAACTTAAACCTCTTTGAGCCTCAGTTTCCACATCCGCAAAACAGGTATAATGATACAGTTGTGAAAATGAATAAGTTAGTATATGTGAAGTAGTAAACACTATGTAAATGTTACATATTATTATGATTCATATATATATATTTATCTTGTAACATCTGAGAGACAGAGACAAATATATGTAAGAGACAGTTGGAAATATATTTTGGGAAGCAATCATATCTAGTCATCTAAATCTGGGGACAGGGAATCACAAATAATTTATACTACCCCCACATTTATTTATTTAGCAACTCTTTACTGAGCACCTGCTATATTCCAGGCATTATTCTGGGTGATGGCAATATACGAGTATACCAAAATAAATGGAAATTCCTGCCTTCATGGACTTTCTTGAGAGTGTCGAAAAAGATTATAAATGGAAAAAAAAAGAAGGTGGCCATATATTGACACTTTAAATTCTGCATTTAGTAGGAAGGAAGTAAAGAAAAAACTATTCTAGTGAAGAAGATTGAAGTGTTCAGAATTAAAGGTGTAAGAAATAGGGTAACATACTAGAAACCAAGAAAAAAAGCAAGTTTAAGAAAGATGGGGTAATCAACATTCAGTTTGACCATAAGTCCTGATGTTCCTTAGATAATTTCAGTTTCACCTATTGCTCTAGCATAGAAGTGCCTAATTTTGATGTTAAATTGTATGGTCATGCTATCAAAATTCTACAATGTAGCTGGGAGTTCTGAGAAGATGGGGACCGAGACCAGGCCACTGATCATTGGTCCTTTGGAGAGTGCAGGTCCAGCAGAGTGAGGAGGACAGAGATGGATTCCTGGGGTAAGGAGAGAATGGTAGCCAGAAGGAGAGGTATTAAATACAGAGTAAAACTTTGAGAAATTTCAAGATGCAGGGAATGAGAGAGGGTTGTCAAATTCAGCAAATAAGAATACAAAACAACCAGTGAAATTTGCAATATTGGGAACATGATTATATTAAACAAGTATTCATTGTATATCAAAAATTCAAATTAAACTAGGTAGCCTCTATTTTATCTATCAATCCCTACAAGGAAGAGGATAAAATGATGACTCCAAAAGTTGCACAAATGAAGGGAGGCTTTGTAAAGTGTTGAACTACGGAACTTTGACCATGTCGTACAAATCCCAATGACAGACTTTTTTTTCTTTTGTTGGTGAGAGATGTTGAAGGAATAGGGAACCTAGTAGATAAAGACTTAGAGGCTGAGATGCCTGGATTTTAGTTTTGACTCTGCTACTTCCCAGCTGTGTGACCTAAGGCAGATGATTGAACCTCTCTGTGTCTCAGTTCGATAGTATTTTTAAAGCACTTAGAACAGTGTAAGTATGTAGAACATAGGGCAAAATGAGTGATACATACATATGAGGTAAATAAATTAAAATTTTAAATTGCTACTTGTAAGTGAATGTTGCTGTTATTTCTAAGACCCTAATACTCCCTTTAAAAAAGTAAATATTCCTATTTTCTGAGAACTACAATACCAAGTATTAAAAAATGATTAAAGAAGACAATTTAGGTGATACAAACTATTTAACATTTCATGAAGTCAGCAGTCTCGATTCTCAAGGATCCAGAGAACTGTAAAATGGGGCAGAAGACAGGAAGCTTTTACAGGATAAAGAAGAAAGTGACCAGTGGATCTGGTGCTGGAAAAGGAGGGGTTTCCCAGAATGAGAGACTTGCAGTGCTAAAAGCAGGAAAGCCCCGGGCCAACCAGGACAAGTTGGTCAGCCTATCACAAGGGTGGTCCAGGTAGGAGGGGAGAGGTATTTGAACAGAGATCCTATCAGGCTGTGCTTACGTGAAGTTAATCAGAGATCTGGTCATGTCTGCAGCAGCTAGAACAAAGACTGGTGAGGCTAAGAGCATATAGCGTGACACAGAAAAGATGTCTGAAATGGTATTTTAATATTTCCCAGAAAATTGATTCAGCCATTGAATAAAAATAGTCTTATTTTAATTAAAAAATAAAAAGAACAAGGAAGAGACAAAAAATATCTGATTGACTGGGGTCACCCCTTGTTTGGGGTGAAAAAGAACAGGGAAGTAAAGTGTGGAGCCCAGAGTTGCCGTGGCATTTGGGGAACTGGCTGATTGGATACACTGCATCTCTGATCAAGGGGGCATTTATTGGAACACAAAAGTTATCTACCTTTAGGTTTGTTGACATGGCCTGCGGTCAGAAGAGGCACCATCTTGGGACTAGGAATTTATTTCAATACAAAATATGTTCTCTATCAAAGAACTTTCCTGGAAAACACACTGACCAGCCATGTCAAAGAGTAGTCAATAATTTGTATAGGGGCTTCCCTGGTGGCGCAGTGGTTGAGAGTCCGCCTGCCGATGCAGGGGACATGGGTTCGTGCCCCGGTCCGGGAAGATCCCACATGCCGCGGAGCGGCTGGGCCCGTGAGCCATGGCCGCTGAGCCTGCGCGTCCGGAGCCTGTGCTCTGCAACGGGAGAGGCCACAACAGTGAGAGGCCCGCGTACCGCAAAAAAAAAATAATAATAATTTGTATAGCTTCATGAAGGGGTCAACTATAAAGATGAATAATTAACAAAGTAGACTCTCGTAACAGTGAAAACACATGAGAATAATCTCAAATGGCTAAGAATAATCTTACGTAATTTTAACCATTTAAATCATAAAAATATTAAAAAAAACTTTAAATAGTAAAAATGTCCATTCCTGTCCCTTGTCTAATGGAATTTAATGAAATAATTAGAAAAAAGCTAATAAAGTTGAACTGAGTCAAATCTATCTGTCTTCTGGTGAGTTCTCTGCACTTGCATTAAATAGCTCAAGAGCCTGGAAGGCTGGGGTGGAGTCATCCTGAGAAGTCAGTCTACTTGTCTTTGACAGCAGCTCTTAAAAGTCAACCTAAGAAATGCCAAATTGTAAAGAGGAAAACAGAAATGATTAAGAGAATGAGAAGCAGAATGGAATAGAAAGTCTGGAGAGGTTTGGGAAATCTTTCTGACTCTCTGAAAACACCTTCCATTTAAATTTCAAAGGTGTTTTGACTGTAGCATCTTATAAAACCTGTCAGAGGGAAGATCACTTTTCTGAATGATCTTGTACTTCATTAGACCAATAAGAAGTATAGATTTCCCATTTTTTGTCTTGGCTTCCAGGCAGCTTTAAGTGAGTTTAGTGACCAATTGATGTATGGGTCTCCAAGGGTTTTTTTTGTTTGTTTTTTTTTAACTGTATTCATACTTTAAAATTTTAAAACAAAATGATTATTTTGTCTCTGTTTTTTAATTGTAAGACATCTCAGTTTTAAAAAATCAGGCTAGAGTACAATTTTTCTGCAGGAAAGAATTCCAAGGTATTAGATTCCAAACCTCTCACCAGGCAATAACTTCTCTACCTCACCATACCCACACAAACTTACTACCACTCCCAATCAAAAACCAGATAATCTAAAAGGTTATCTTGTTCACCAATTAGAAGGAATCTTACTTAGAAATAGGATTTTATTTTTTTAACATCCCATGAATTAGTAAGATTGATAATTTGTTTATTTTTTAATACAGTTAAGTGCGAATGGAGAGTCAATAGAAATAGTTGAAAGATAGCATCAGTATATAGAAATCCATAATATGGATTCTAAAATCAATCTTGCAATATAACTTGAGAAAATTCTTCTGAAGGAAGGTGAGGAACTGTTGAGATAAATGTAAACCTTTTTTTTCTGTTATCTTTTCACTTGCAAAGTATGTATCATTCTTATGGCATTTCATTTAAAATACAAATTCTAGTAGAACAGGAAAGACTGCATCCAGCTTCTGTCTACAGGAACTTACCAACAGGACAGCTGTTCAACAATGGTTTTATTACAGTACTTTAATATTAAAAATTAGAGAAATTTGAGATTATACATATCATACATATTATATGTAATATATAAACTTAGTAAGTCTATAAGTATGCAATCAGAAACAAAATCGAAGTGACACTGCATGATCATAATTAGATAATATTCTAAACTTTGTCTGACCATCAGAAATATATATGCTTGAGCCCTACCAGGGACATGCCGATCTATTAAGCATGGGATGGTGTGATTCTGGTGTAAATTCAGGCTGAGAGCCCAAAATTAGACCCCAGAGAATCTGGACATCCTAAGAAAATAATCAGAAATAAAGAAAACAGATATGCATAAAGATTTCTATCACTGAATTATTTATAATAGCAAATTAGTGACTTGCTTACTTGCTTTCCTGTAGGAAATTAAGTAAATGTTATATAAATGGACTAATATGTGACTATTCATAATTATGAAGATGGAGAATTTAAAGAGATAAGATATCCTCACACTATTAAGAATTCACTAGAATGTAGGCTCCATGGAGGCAGGGACTTTTCTTTCTTTGGTTCACTGCTCTATGTTCGCCTGCCTCAATAGTATTTAACACACAATATGTGCTCATTAACTCTTGTTGAATTAAAGAATGAATAAATAACTTTAAAAATAAGATAAAAATGCACACATAGTAATAGCTCAATTATATTTAAAAACCATTACAAAGCTGAAGGATATATGCTATTTATTTTCCACTCAGAAAAAAAATTAAAAGCCAAACAAAAAATTTTAAGTGAGAACCTATGCTCACAGACTCTGTTAAGCTACTGTGTGGCATGATATCGCTTACACGATATCTAAAAGAAGGGTACAAATGAACTTATCTGCAAAACAGAAATAAAGTTACAGTTGTAGAAAACAAACTTATGGTTATTGGGGGTAAGGGGGAGAGGGATAAACTGGGAGATTGGGATTGTCGTATACACACTACTATATATAAAATAGATAACTAATCAGGGAAATCTACTCAATACTCTGTAATGGCCTATTTGGGAAAAGAATCTAAAGAAAGAGTGGATATATGTATATCTATAACTAATTCACTTCGTTGTACACCTGAAACTAACACAACATTGTAAATCAACAATACTCCAATAAAAATAAAAAAAAAACACTACTATGTGGCAAGGTAATTTAGATTCTGACTATGGAAGCTGGGGATTCACGAAAACATTTACTCACGTATTCTCCTAGATTAAAACCTTAGAATATAATCAGGCAAGAGTGCAGAGATTGGTCTTGCCAGGAAAATGTCAGAGGTGGGATCTAAAGGAACCCACAGACAGACACTACGTGTCTCTGAAAAACCCGCAGTTTCAACCTGCACTCCCATAAGTGTTTCCTAGAGATTTGATCTGATTCTTGACATATCACTGGGCTTCTAGTTGATGTGGAGGGCACTCTGGCTCTGTCTGCTTATCCCACAGCAAAGGAGCCCTGTTGGGCCCATAATGTGTGCACGAATGCATGGTGATTGACGGGTTGATTGGAAAGAGGCAGATATGAGTCTGGAGGACAGACTGTCAGTTCCAGATGGTCCCCTGAGGAAGAACAGGAGGCGATACAGGAATCTCTGTCCCAGAAAAACCACAGGCTGTCAGTTACATGCATCAAACCCTGTTGAGAAGAGGCAAAGCAGAAGCAAAAAAAAACCTAAGAAGTCATTCTTCTTGGCTGTATGGCTTCCACAGTATCTTCATTTCACCTTTACCAATTGGCAGGATATTTCCAGGAGCGCTTGCATCCACATACAGCTCCCCAAGTGTCTACACGTCTCCTCGTGTTTTAGATGGACTTGAAGGGAGAACAAATGGGCTTCATGATTCTATTTCCATTTTTTTCCCCCCAAGCACCATTCTTTCAATCATCTTTCCTCTTTTTTTTGGGAAAAGTTTATTTGCTGCCAAAGGGAAAGTGTGGTCTTTGTTATTAATGTTGTAGAAATACAAATATGTCCACCTCGGAAAGGAGTTTTCATTAACTCCTACAGCCCAGAAAATTAAGGCACGCTTCATCAGCATCCAAGCTTGCTGTCGACTAAACTGCAAGGGACTAGTTGAGCTGCTGGGATTCATAATGCTGATAGAGCGGTTTCCACGTGAATGAAGGATAAACAACGATTAATTTCAGCCAATAAATAATGGTTTGAGGCCCACATTGAAAGAGGAACAATTACTTTTCCATTTTTCCTGCCAAATGAGCTGATAAGAGAAAACAGGGGAGTTGGCCACGTAAATCAGTCTTAATTTTATCTTCCCCATTAAAAAGCAGCCATTAAGACCATCTTCGGCTCATTTCATCCTCCTCTTGTTTCACTTTTTCAATTTGCACAAAAGGGGGGAGTTTGCTCGTCATAAAATTTCACTTTGGCCAACCTATCATTTGCATCTGGGCCAATAAATAGCAATTAGCATAAACATTTAAATCAGGAACTGGAACAAATTCTTGTTCCCCCAGCAAGCTGTTAAATTACAGCATTTTCCTATATATAAGAAGCACTAAACAAAAGATCTGTCGGGCACTATTATCCTCTTCCAAATAGGACATGGTTGAAAGAGAAATGATAAGTCCAACCCACAAACTTCTCACTCAGATCCAGGGTGTCTGTCTCGTGTGAACCTGACCTGGAGAATCGATGTTTCTTGACCACTGGTTAAGTTCTCATCCAGACAAGTAACTTGTAACTCAGTTTTGTGAAATATGAAAATTGCAGTATGGACTTCTTTGGATAAATAAATGCTTTGCCTTTAAAGATGCATCAACAAGAGCTGTTTTGAGCTCAAAGTCCATTATACAAGCACAATGAAACGCATATAATAAAGAGATACGAACTGGTTACTTTTGTGATTAAGGTGCCCTCCTGAGTTCAAAGGAAAAAAAAAAATTCTGTGATCAAAATCTCAGTGCAAAAAGATCCAGATCTATAGCTCATCCTCTCCAGCACTTGTTTCTCCCAGTGGCCGCTGGAGATGGTTTTTTACAAGAGATTTGTTGTCATATACATTGTTCTTAAAGACAGAAATGCACCCCATTTGCCTTTATCTAAACCTACATTTTTGGCCCATGTTCTTTCTTGACATGTCAGAGGGCTATGGTGAGGCTTTACAGAGAGACATTAAGAGGAAAAATACAGAGATGGGCCCTAGGTGACTATCTCCAAACCAACTATTAAGCCTTCTTTTTTTTTTTTTTTTTTTTTAACATCTTTCTTTTTTTTTGCGGTACACGGGCCTCTCACTGTTGTGGCCTCTCCCGTCGCGGAGCACAGGAGCACAGGATCTGGATGCGCAGGCTCAGCGGCCATGGCTCACGAGCCCAGCCGCTCTGCGGCGTGTGGGATCTTCCCGGACCGGGGCACGAACCCGTGTCCCCTGCATCGGCAGGTGGACTCTAAACCACTGTGCCACCAGGGAAGCCCAACATCTTTCTTTTTAAACCCTTTTTATCAACAAGGGAAACTTAGTTCATTATTTATCTATGGCTCATTGAAAGTCAAGGTGAGTGCTTCTCTTGATTAGGCCCTAATTAATTTTGGCTGGAAATCCAGTGGAACAGGGTGGTCTTGATGTTTTTTTTATGAAAGCTTTCATTGGGAAGATTTGGGTTTACCAATGAAACACTACTGACTGCTTCCAGTTTGCATATGTGTGTAGTGTTTACTTGTAATTACATAGGTTCCAGTGAGAAGACACTGAAAATTTGAAACAATTGTTCCTTATTGCTGCTTTTCATAAATGATTCTCTTATTTCTACCAGACATTTAAAAAGGAAAATAATTTTGCCAGACTTCTAAGGAATTTGAGCACAGTCAACCTGGTGTCAACTAAAACCATTAAGAGCAATGCCTCCACCATCTCTGGTATTAACCCCATATCGAATGACATTGCTTCTACTTCTTATAGGATGTCAAAAAATAGCAATAGCTTAACTTTTAGCTTTGAGTTTACAATTTATCAGTTGAATTACATAAATGTGCAGATCCCTCCTTTATTCTCTCCTCTTTCTGGCCCCCACTAAACTATGTACTGCCCCTTATCCCATTATACCTATATTTGGCCCTGGGAAATAAAACAGGAGAGAAAAGGAAAGAGGCTCTTGTGTTCTGCCCCAATGTCTGAGGGAATGAGAAGAATCAAAGTTACCAGGAATCCAAAAGCTTCTTTCCTTCTATCTCAACTGCCACTTTCCCAAACAGATTATGACAAATGTATTTAATCTACAAATATATATTAAAACCTGCTGTGTGCCACTGAATGGAAGGCCTGGGGCCTTCTTACCTCAAATTTGGGGTAAGAAAATTCAACAGAACAAGTGAGAAGTATTTGCCAGGCTATACAT
Source organism: Stenella coeruleoalba (assembly GCF_951394435.1). NCBI lineage: Eukaryota > Metazoa > Chordata > Mammalia > Artiodactyla > Delphinidae > Stenella > Stenella coeruleoalba. The sequence continues at coordinate 140,014,577 of NC_137169.1, forward strand.
CAATAAGCCTCAAAGCACCAATAATTATATTGGTTTGCAAAAGCATATAAACTGCTCTCCACTGTATTGGAGTACAAAAGCCGAGAGAGCTAGATTATTATCCATAATTACAGCAAACATTTGAGCATCCTCTGATTTGTCTATAACACTGGTGATGGAAAACATTTTGACACATGTTCAATGTTTTATTAAACTAAAAGGAAAACTGTGTTGAGAGAGTTTCTCAAGAAACCCAGCTTTAGTAAATAGACACTGAGAATATGTCTCAGAGAATGCGGCCAAAACAATGCTATGTCTTGCCTCACCAGTTGCTTGCCTAGGGCACACAGCAAAACTCCGCTTCCTGTGCAGTTAGGTTGTGGTTGGGTAAATTCTGGTTAATGAAATGTGGGCAGAAATTGCATATGCCACTTCCAGGATGAGCCCTAAAATCATCTTATCTCAGTTCTTTCCTTTCCTCAGTGATCTTGGGGCCACAAGTTTCAGATGGAGTAGCTACCAGAAGAAGGGTATTATTAAACAGCAACATGAATGAAAAAACGATTTTTAGTGTGTTAAACCACCAAGATTTCCGGGCTTAGCTATGTGGCAGCTGGTTCAATTACCATAAATAACACAGAGTACGGAGAAAACAAGTAGGGTGATCAAAAAAAATTCTCTTTCCGATTGGGACAGCCAAAGATTAGATTTGTAGAATGCCCAGGACTATGGAACTGTTCTCTCTCATGTTGCTTAGAGAATAACAAAAATCAAAGTTGACAAAATTAAATAGTAAATTAGGACAGAATAGGGCAAAGATACATTCACGGGGATCAAAGGAAGCAGAAAGACGATGGCTCTTCTAAGGAAAGGAAATTAAATGAGCAGCTAAGGAATTGAACACAAAATTGTTTAGTCCTCTGGACAAGCTGCCTGGGAAGTGGAGGAGGTGAGGGGGTGGAGAGACTTTCAGACAAAGTTAAGGAGAATGAATGTCAAAAAGAGTCAAAGTGCTTAAAGGAAATTAAGCTATCTTTGGAAATTATAGTGACTAAGAATATTTTGAATAAATATCATTATAACACTCGTTAAATGAATGGATATACTACACAGCAAACCATGTTCATCAACATAGTTACATACTTGGATGCTTATTTCTTTTATTTATAATCTATATATTATATATTATAAAATGAATCTGAGGCAAAACTGTCCTGTTTCATTAAACTGTTGACTGTTTGCAATAAGACAAAATAAACATTTTTAAGAAAACTTTATACTATCTTCAATAGTTTGTAGATTACAAAAAAAAAACCCACATTTGATTGTAGAATATTTAGAAAATAAGGAAAAGTGTAAAGAAATCAATCAAACTCTCCTACTATTTTCTTCCAGATAATACGGTAACATTTGTGTGAATGTGTGTGTATGCTAATTTTGCAAGATACATTTTAGTCAAATTAAGGTACAGTATATACTGAGATTTGTTCCATGATTTTTTTCCCTCCTACCATTTGCTTGTTATTAAAACTCTTTATTGGTTTTCCATCTCAAGGACAGCAAAATCTAAATTTATGTGCAATTGGGCACCCTGGGCTACGGTTATGCCCAGATGCTGGTTCCCTCAGCTAATAGGGCTGCCTAGTAGGGCCTGAGGCTGACAGAAGCCTCGTCCACTTATGTTAATAAAAATACTGTTTTCTATGTTTGCTAGGCCATGAAAGAGATTCAGAAACACCATAAATTATTATCTTCTCTCCCAATAAATAGTTTTGGATTTGTATTAAATTTAACTCTACTTATAATTATTATTTATTCTAATAATGCTTTAGCTCTATTTAACTTATTTCCATGTTTATTACTGTTTCTTTATATTATACCTTTCCTATGCCTAAATCCACTTTTAGTTTTGCTGGATTTTATGATATTTTTTCCCAGGCAGGGTACAGAACTGGTATATTTTCGAGCCCTTTTTACCTGAGAGCCTCTTTACTTGGGCTTAGCATGTAAGTGATCCCTTGAGTTGGCATTTAATTCTTGGGTCACAGTCCGATTACCTTAAAAGTCTGAAAACATTGCTCCTCCATCATCTTTGGCATTCAGAGAAGTCTGAATATTTATAGTTATTTTATTTATTCTTAAAACCCAACTTTTTCTTATTATATGGGTTTCTAATTAAATTTATCTAGATGTTAGAAATCCCTTCAAATTCTGGATTGCTATTTAGTGAGCTCAGAATTTTTTTTCTATTCTAACTGTGATCAATTCTGTCCTTTTGTTCTGGTTTGTCCCTTTGGCATACAACTAATATAGTTAATTTTACAAATATTTATTGATTACCTACCACACGCCAAACTCTGCCTTGAGAATTGGTGGGTAGGGTGAATGCAGCAGTGAACAAGAAAGAATTGGTGTTTCCTTCATTGACTTTACAAGCTAGATAAACAAAATGATTCATAACAATTAAGGAAAAGTACAGGATCCTAACTCCTAAGAAAATTCATATTCATAAGACTTAGCATGAGAATTCACTCTTTATTCTCTGTGCCTGTTTCTTGTTTTGTTTTATATTTTTGTCATTATGCTCTGAATTTTATATTATTCTTTTAGAGTTCTTTTTCCTTATCACTTTTAAAATTTTCTTAACTTTCATTTGTGCTCTTAACTGCCTTCAATGAAAAATTTAATTGTACCCACACTTTGTGTTCCTTAGATGTTTTTCTTATTACATTTATCTCCCCTCTTATCACATTCTTCCTTCCAGTCTGTTCAAAATAAAGCTCCTAGTTCTTTTATTATAGAGAAATATTTTCAGAAATATTTTCCCCTAACTTGAAAAAAAATTGAGATATGACTTATATACCACCCAATTCACCATTTTAAAGTTTACAATTCTGTTTTTTTTTTAGTAGATTTTTAAGGTTGTGCAACCATCACCACTATCTCAGTCTAATTCCAGGATATTTTCATCAGCTGTAAAAGAAACTTCATACTTGCTAGCAGTTACTTCCCATCATCATGTCCCAGTCAGCTTCTGGAAACCGCCAATCTACCTTCTATCTCTATGAATTTGCCCATTGTGGGCATTTCATATAAATGGAGTCATACAAGTGGCTTTTTGTGTCTAGCTTCTTTTACTTAAAATGATGTCTTCAAGATTCTTTCATGCTGTAACATGTACTTAATTCCTTTTTATTGCCAAATAATATCCCATTATATGGGTACACCATATTTTGTTTCTACATTCATCATTTGAGAACCATTTCGGGTGTTTCCACTTTGCAGTCGTTTTGAATAAGGCTGTTATCAACATTTGTAGACAAGTTTTTGTGCGAACTTTTATTTCCCATTCTCGCGGGCATATACCTAGAAGTGGAATCGCTGGATCACATAGTAAATCTATGTTTATGTTTTTGAAGCACTGCCATGGTGTTTTCCACAGCAGCTGTGCTATCTGACATTCTCACCAGTAATACGTGTGTGCTCCAGTTTCTCTCCTTCCTCGCCAACACAGGCGGATTCTTAACCGCTGCGCCACAAGGGAAGTCCAGCAATGTGATTTTGATCGGTGAATTGCAGTGCAAATTATTTCCTCTTGTGTTAAAACTCTGTTTATGAAGAGACATTTCTACATAATTGTTAGAGCTTCATTAAAAAATTTATCAGGGGCTTCCCTGGTGGCGCAGTGGTTGAGAGTCCGCGTGCCGATGCAGGGGACGCGGGTTCGTGCCCCGGTCCGGGAAGATCCCACATGCCGCAGAGCGGCTGGGCCCGTGAGCCATGGCCGCTGAGCCTGCGCGTCCGGAGCCTGTGCTCTGCAATGGGAGAGGCCACAACAATGAGAGGCCCAAGTACCACAAAAAAAAAAGAAAAAAATTTATCAGATAGCTAGCGGGAAGCAGCCGCATAGCACAGGGAGATCTGCTCAGTGGTTTGTGACCACCTAGAGGGATGGGATGCGGAGGGTGGGAGGGAGGGAGAAGCAAGAGGGAAGAGATATGGGAACATATGTCTATGTATAGCTGATTCACTTTGATATGAAGCAGAAACTAACACACCATTGCAAAGCAATTATACTCCAATAAAGATGTTAAAAAATATTTTAAAAGTAAAAAGTTTAAAAAAAATTTATAAGAACATAGGTAGTAATTTGACTATGCACCATGTTTTGAACTCTCCCAGAAAATTAAAAAAAAAAAAAAATATATATATATATACTGCTAGGCTGTTAACATTTCTGTATATCTCTAGAAACAAATTGTTTTTACACGAAATCCACTGAATCTAAAGCAGCATTTACATGATGGCAAATGCTGGATTAAGAAGAAAATTCTGTTATCTGAATGTTGAATCATATAACATCTACATCAGCATATTGGAAAGGAGCTGATAATTGGCCAGATGTTGGGCTTTTTATTTGATTGGTTATCGTCAAATTATTTTCTCCCCCAACACACCTGAGGGTTGCAACACACCCCATCAGTTAGAGTAATTCTCAAGGGGAGAGTGGGCAGGTTCAGCTCCGACCGGAGGGAGAGGGTTGGAAAAGGTCCCTCAGGTGACTGTGAAATGTGCCCCTAGGGGCCCATCCTGTGGCAAAGACTAAGTAGAAATTATGAGTGAGCTGTTTCAGTGGCCTCACACTGAAAATGACATCATCAGTTAGGGTATTTAAGTCTTCCGTTTTCAAAGATAAAAACCCTAGACCGATTTTAAGGCTAAGCTTACGGGAGCAACCAAAGATAGAAAACTAGTTAAGAACCACTGAGGGGGAATTGATCAACTTTGACGACTGTGTGAGACTATTGAGATCAAACTGCTACCCTTCCCCTTCTTTCTACATAATCCGTTTGGGGTGGGGGAGGGGAGTAGTGCTTATTTAAGCAAGAAATCATTTCCATCTGTATTTTACTTCTCTGTTCATTCATTCATGGTGCATTCTGGCACATCTAGAGAGTATTCTACTGGGTTCTACAATTTCATATTGGATAGCCCTGTAAGTTGCCAGTTTCTTGGGCATTAAAAAATCTTGAATTGCTTTCAAAATCAGCCCAATAAATGCATGCCAGCTTTAGGAATGTAAAACTAAATAAAGGCCAGTTTTAAATATAAAAAGTGACTTTTCCTTATGCTTTGTTTAAAGCCAAGTCATAAGTAGTTTTCCAGTTCCGTGTTCTGTATATTTGTGTAACTACCTATTATATACATGTATCTACATGCCCGTGGTACGCAGACACACGCAATTTAACTATATTAAACCAAAGATTAATGTCCAGAATTA